>NC_140165.1:53440987-53644123 GCF_963971535.1 Notolepis coatsorum | reverse complement strand
GAGCTGTCGGGAGTGGGTGAGTGCGAAAAAGATGAAAATGAGATGAGCCCCGGAGGACAAGTATGACTCAGAATAATGAATTTTTTTGGGAGAGAGAGAGAGAGAGAGAGAGAGAGAGAGAGAGAGAGAGAGAGAGAGAGAGAGAGAGAGAGAGAGAGAGAGAGAGGGGAGAGAAATGGGGAGGAAGCAGCTATACAGCCCGTGTTGGGGGGAAGAAGCTACTTTGAAAGAATAGTTTTGTAAGCTACCAATTACAGTACTTCACACGGGAAGGAGTTGAACTGCAGCAAGGCTACACCCTCAGGAGAAATATAGTTTGGTTAACTACTTGGAAAAAGTTGTTTAAACTCCCTTTAAAAAATGGATCATATCCACATCTACGCAAAGCAATACACTATTATTACTCAATTGAGTTTATTGCAAAAGGCATAGTAATAGCTGCCTGCCAGTGGGACATTAAACCAACGCTAAATAACCCTACATGAAATCTGGTTTCTTCACAGAAAAAAGTACAAGGAAGAAAAAGTTATATTATCGTATAGCTCTGCTCAGCGTCATAGTGCAATACTCTCCACTTCAGTACTTGCGCTGAATAAAAACTCACAATGTACCTTTACATACCATCATCTGTCTGACCACACCCCCATCCGCTACCCTACATAAGCAGGGGTGTGGCCATGCCTCATCTCCTTCTTCACTTTCACCACAAGGAAGTGCCTGTATACCAATCATTTGAGCTAGGTTGTTTAGTCTGAAGAAAGGAGAACAGAAGAGCAAGGAGATACGTTGACATTATATCTTTGTTTTCTCTCTCACTATTTTCGAGAAAATACGGCGATAATGTCTTCGTCACTGGGGTGTCTGGAAGATGATGATCATTCTGACCTCCACCGGCTTTTTCGTATTAGGGGCTCGCGTCACTGGTCTAATCCCCACCTGCAGTCCTCCAAGCTGCAGCTGGACAGGTATTACCTCCGGTTCTGCAGCTGGACTGTGCAGGAGGCGTCGGCTGTTGTGGGAAGCTGGCTACCTCTGGTGAGTGATGTTTTTGCTACGCGAGCACCAGTTGTGTTGCTATGGGGGGTTATCTGCACAATTTACGAAGACCGGCCCCAGACTAGTATCTTTTTTACCGCTTCTTAGGCGGCAGAGGGAGGGTCCTGGTTTGAAGCCCATGGTAGTCAATCTAGTGGGCCGTGACCGAGATCTGTGGTTAAAACCCGGGGTCTCTGGACGAGCGGATTCTTCTCTGTCCCGTGAAGGCCCCATCTTTCAAGTTGAAAGTTCCCTAAACACGAGGAAAAGTGGGTTTGGATCTTCGTTATCGGAAGATCCACGCTCAAGCCGGCTGCAGCCCATAAGGGAATTGTGCCAACTCCACTGTATGTCTGTTAAATCACCGTTCTGAAAACTGTGTTGACTTCTTTTTTATCTTCTCTCTTAGGATGAGGAGGGAGTCAGACGGCGGTCTGTCTGAAGTGTGGCTTATTGTGTTCTTGTGTGCAGTTCAGGTGATAGCTGCTTAGCTTGCGTGCTAGCTGGGTGACCTACCTGTTAGCCAGTTAGCTGTTAGCTGCAGCGCTAGCTTGTTGCGTTCACTAGGCTAGGAATGTTAGCTTGTTGCTATCAGTCGGCCTGAGTTGGCTGTTAGCTTAATGCTACACTGTTGAACTTTGCCGTGAGAATAGCAGGCCATAACACTCTGACTACGATGTCATCTTTGACAGAGGATGTTAGTCGGCCCTACACCGTGTGCCCCGCCAGGGAGGACTTTGTCAACATGGAGAGCGTAGCGGCTGGGTGGCGCAGCGGACATTGCCCTCGTCACCAACGCAAGAGACACCGGGTTCGACTCCGGCTGTCGCCGTTAACCAGTGTTTGCAGTCCTCTCAGCCTGCGCTCAGGGTGTAGGTAAGAGTCCTTCTGGACGCTTAACGCCTCTTCTTTCCTTCCCTTCTAAATGTTTTGTAATAACGATGTTTTTTCCAAAACATGTGTTGCTTCACTACATTGGGGATACGACATGTGTTGTGTGTGAATTGTCTTGTCGCTGGTATAGCTTCTCTCTACCTAGAAAATCGGCGTTGTTTTTTACGTGAGTAAAAATGTACTGGTTTGGTTGTGATGAGAACTTGTGTGTTCATGTAACGTTAGTTAACGTGGTTGAGCTCACAACTAGTTGGGTTACTAACCCTGCAAAGCTATGCTTAGTGACATATGATCGAGGGGTGAGTCCTTCTCTCAGCCTGTGATGACAATAAACAGGTAGCGTGTTCACATATTAACAGGGCAGTACCTGTTCAACCTAGTCGTATCGAGGGTAAGGTGGGGAGGGGTGATTCCCCCCCAGTTTCCCTGGGGCTTTCCCCCCTCCTCTCAAACATGTTTTGTTTACAATATAGTGTTTCACTATGTTTGTGGGGATACGGTGTAATCCCTTAGCTTCTGCTGGGGTTGTGCTCCTGCTTGAGAAAATGATTTTTTCCTAGGGAAAAGATTGTTTTGGTCGCTATCATGTGGATTTAGCAAGGCCTGTGGCCAATACGTAATCGAGGACTTGTGTCTTCTCTCGTTATGAAAAACGGCGTTCCCCTTACGGTAGTGAGAGTGTACTTTGCCTTTTTTGTTGTGATGGAGGGTTGTGTGTGTGTCATTAAGATCCACAACTGGGTTAGGTGTTGGCCTACAGAAGTCACATGTGTAAGCTCTGGTACCGGGGCTCTTAGTAAGTAAGTAAGTAAGTAAGTATTTATAAAGCACACATCTTAAAGGGGCCCTCTCTGGGTCTGTGTTTTTCTTTGTAAAATTCAGATGGCAGGTTTCGCACATGAGTCTATGTGAAGCTGTTAAACGCTGTTAAAGCTGTTAAACTGGTGTCATGGCTCTACTTTGTCATTACATCGTATCAGGGGTGTGGGGTCATAAAGGGGTGAACTGGTCAAATCTTCCTCCCCTTTTTCTGATTGGTCAGGGGTTAAAACCCCCTGTCCTTCGGGCTTCCTGTCGCGTTGCTGGATCAGCGCGTTACAGAGTAGGGGGGGGGGGGAGGGAGTTTCCTGGTCCCACGCCATATTGGGCGGTGGACCACGGAAATTCCCCCGCCATGGAGTACGTCACTGGGTGTGTTTCTATTGGTAAGACTTCCGTGGGTTATTCAGGCTCCATGTTATGGACCTCTGTTACAGGGAGTTTCAGAGCCTCCTCCTCAGGGAGTTCAGAGCCTCCTCCTCAGGGAGTTTCAGAGCCTCCTGTGAGTTCAGACCCTCCCTCCCAGTGAGGGAGCCTCCTCAGAGTTTCAGAGCCTCCTCCTCAGATTGTCAAGGTGAGTAGAACTTAAAAAGAAGTTCTGCTCTGTTGTGTGTATATTGAGCTTGGTGGGTGATGCAACGCAGTAGAGACGTTTGTTCTTCTGCTCTGCTCCCTACTGGTAGTGTGTGTATTGGGTCAGAGCCTCCTCCTCAGGGTGTTTCAGAGTCTTCTCCTCAGGGAGTTCAGAGCCTCCTCGGTGAGTTCAGAGTCTCCCTCTCAGTGAGGGAGCCTCCTCAGAGTTTCAGAGCCTCCTCCTCGGAGAATCCTAATCCAATTGTTACATAGCTCAATGTTGCAATATGTCTTTTCAATCTATTGCTCACGTGGGAAGTCTCTCTGGGGGTCCCCGTCCTCTCCTTTATGGAGCAGGTTGACGGGGTATTGTTTAGGGAGTTCCCTGACTCCTCGCCGGTAATGGTCTGTTGAGTCATGGTTTTGCCCCCCGTCATAGGGTACGTCGCTCTCCGTCCCCTCTTTTATGGAGCATGGTTGACGGGGTGTTGTTTTTCCTCAGCCGCGTCGTATGGAATGGAACCCATGTCCGTATTTTTTCTCTGAAAAAAGCGGCTTCTTGTCGTTCTCCCAGGCGGCTTGGAGGAACGGTATCTGGTGTCTTGTTAGACTATTGTTGTGGAAAATGTGTATACGGGGGGGGAGGTAGGAAAGGGTTAGCGTTGACTAGTTTAATATAGGTCAACTAGCAGAGCTCAAAGACACTAGGGCGACAGTCTGGCTGATGTTTCTTAAAACAACCTCAAGCCTCAAGGGTATAGGACAGATAGACATTTTCAAGTAAATCACATCTTGTTCTTTTCTTCTTTAATCTTGACTCCAGTTTTGTCTCAGGGATGACAAACCTTTAGACTTATCTTCTGTTTTTATTCTCTTGTTGTGGATAAGGGGTCGGCAGGACCTTGATGATTCCGGGAAAGGGAGATGTGTCGGTTCTATGAAAACATCATCATATCTGTCATGTCGGGGCGGGGCTGGGGAAGGTATTATCTCGGGGCACGTAGAGTTGGGGAGGCAGAGTGTTTTTTCGGTTATGGTGACCGTCTGCTAATCCATAGACTACCTTCTTTCAACCTCTTCTGTTAAAACTTCTTTTCTTAAATAAATTACCTACTTGTTAAAATTGGAAACAACGTCTCCTGCTGTGTCAACGACAACCAAGCCACAACACTATCCATTGATGTGTTTTGGGTCTCGACGTGTACATAGTGCTGGCCCTGGGTGCTTCTGATAGGAATCACGCATGGGCTTGTGCGCCTTGGTTGCTCATCATTAAAACTGCGTTTTTATGGGGCAACTGGGATGGAGTTTGTCTCTTCCGAGCGCCAGTGTTGTCTCGACGAATTCTCGTTCATATCTGGGGGATGTTAACGGAATAGATAGGTAGAGGGGTCTCACGCCCTTGGGGTGGGCCACCGAGCGCGGTACGAACGGGACCGTCTGGGTGGCGCCCTCTATAATGTTTTAGATCGACACGCGTACCTACCCCCCTCCTAGTGTTGGGGATGTCGGCGTAATTAGGGCACGGGACTGGTTCTGGTCGCGCCGGTCCAGGTCAGTTAACCCGTTGTCCGCCGGGGACGCAGATCTGCTGTTCTGGTACCCTGAGGGACTTGTGCTTTTTTCGGGGGGAAAAATGCCGGGTCGGCCCGGGTGTTGCAGGGTTTGACGTTATGGAGATGTTCGTGGTGTGTTACTACGTATTACCCCTCACTGTTGCTTGGTCCATGTTGTGTTGTACCTTGCGCTGCGCTAAGGGGGCCTGGTCCTTCTCCATTCTTTTCGCCCCTCTCTTCTCCTGCTTAAGCATGGCTGGGAGGGGGCTGTTGAGGTGATTCTTATGGAACTCCTCTGGCATCCCTGTGTACATTCCGGTCCGCCGGGCCAGGTCCAAAATTGTTTCGTCGACCCGTAGGCCTGGGATAACCCCTGTTTGAAAACTGAAACTCTTGTACTGCGGTATAGCCAGTGTATACCCGCAGTTGTGTTTTGGAGTTTTTTTGAGGGGTTATAGGAACAACCGCCTCATGTTTGGTGGTTGGTTCCCTGGTGTGTTGGTAGCGGAGTCAACTCTCGGGTTAGGCCGCTTGAGTGTGCCCCCGCACGTTTCATGACGTCTGCCAATCGTGTCAGCCTTCTCTGCCTCGACCCCTCTAGAGAGTCGTTTTCTTTTGTGGAGGCTGTGACATGGTGCGCAACAATACCAGCATACGCCCCTTCCGCCGGGGTGCTGTTTCAGCAGACCCCTTTGGCGCCTGTCTAGTCCGCAGTGCTCCAGGCTCAGGTCAAGTGCCTGTTGCCTGGATTGAGGGATCGACCTCTTCTGGAGGTCGTCTCCCCAGTGCGCTGCCTGCTCCCGCTGTAGGTGTAGCCTCTTGAGTGCTTCGAGTTTACAGCCATGCCACCCTGAACACGCCCGATCTCGTTCGATTTCGGAGGCGGTATAGGTTCAGGCCTGGGTTGTGCTTGGATGGGTGACTGCCTGAGTATACCAGGGTCAGTGAGCCAGGCGGCGTCCTATTGGGGGGAAGGGCCTGCTCTTGGATGGGCCCTGTCCGACTATGCTGGCGATGTGGGGGGCGGTGTCACTATTGACCGCCTGGTGAGTACTCGATGCTGTGGCGTCATTGGCCTCTCCAGGCCCCCTTTTTTCCGGGGGGGTCCAGTCCCTTCTGGGTCTGGGTCCTCCTTCGCGCTCCGCTGCTACGGCCTTGCCACGGGGTTGGGCTTTGCTCTTGACCCCGTGATTTTAGGGGTGGTAACGGGGGTTTGTTCCTTTTTCCGTTCGTTCCCTAGTGGCATGCGGGTTGTGCGTTTGTGTAGTTGTGGGTACGCCCCACGGTCCGCTCACCCTGTGCGTTGAGTTGCTCAAGCTCCTCTTCGCGCAGTCGGATCCGTCTCCCTCCCGTCCTCCGCTAGGGAGGGTCGGGGGGGCTCGGGTCCTCCCCGGTTCTGATGGTTGTGGGGGGCCTCAGCGGGGTACATTTGTCGAGCTCAGCTCTGCTCAGCTCCTGTGTTGCACTATGATGCTGAGCAGAGCTATACGATAATATAACGTACGGTTATGTATATAACCATAGTTATATGAGTATAGTGACGCTCAGCGTCAGGACTCCCTGAGGACCCCTTGATCTTGCCTTGTGGTGAAAGATTGGGAAGGAGATGAGGGCATGGCCACACCCCTGCTTATGTAGGTAGCGGATGGGGGTGTGGTCAGACAGATGATGGTATGTAAAGGTACATTGTGAGTTTTTATTCAGCGCAAGTACTGAAGTGGAGAGTATTGCACTATGATGCTGAGCGTCACTATACTCATATAACTATGGTTATATACATAACCGTACGTTCTTGTTCCTCTATTTGATAAAGAAAGAAATTGTTTAGTAGTTAACTGCACCTCAAAATAGAAAAAGAAAAGTCATTCATAATTACAATAACTTTGCAAATTAGAAGTTAGTTGAACTACCAGCGAGCTACTGCAAAATGTAATGAAGCTACTAGTTTAATCACATGTAGTGAAGCTACTAGTTTAATCACATGTAGTGAAGCTACTAGTTTAATCACATGTAATGAAGCTACTAGTTTAATCACATGTAGTTAAACTACTAGTTTAATCACATGTAATGAAGCTACTAGTTTAATCCCATGTAGTTAAACTACTAGTTTAAATAAGTGTATACTTCTTCCCATTCCTTTTCAAATATGTAATAACAAACAAACAAAAAATCTGTTTGACCTTTTGTGTTTTTTGTTTGTTTGTTTTTTTAATTTTTATATACATTCATTATTTGAATGGCTTAAGGCTATATCTGTACTTGTTGTTTGTTTGTTGTTGTTGAATTGAATGAGGCCCAATGGACCTATCTCAAACCCAGCCCTCTTTTATTGATCCTCCGATCACAACTTCCCTTGTTTGTCCAACGGAAGCGACGGCTGTCATTGGAGGATAGAGAAAAGAAGGCGGGGGTTTGAGACAGGTCCATTTTCTGTCTGTGTGTCCAGTAGAAAGCTATCCGGCTGCAAGCTAGCCTAGCTTAGCACAAATTAATAGAAGCTGATACAGATCAGGTAGCCTAGCTGTTGGCCAAAAACACCTCTCCCAAATCAGGACGCAACAGAAGTTAAACACGATACACACAATAAGGGATACAAAGACTAATGAAATATTGAGGGACCCAGCTGAAATAGAGAGGACATTTAGAGAATACTATGAGACACTATACACGCAGCCGATGGCAGCGGGAGAAGAAGAAATAGACACTTTTCTGGAGAAGCTGGAGTTACCATCGATAGGGAGGGAACAGAATGAAAAATTAAATAAAATAATTACGTAACAGGAACTGGAAGAGGCAATTAGTAGAGCTAAAAACAACAAATCTCCGGGGAGCGACGGATTCCCATCGGAATTCTACAAGACATTTAGAGCAGAATTAGCGCCCATGTTAGGAGCGGCATTCAGGCACACGATGGAAGAGGGCAAAATGCCTCCCTCGTGGAAGGAAGCCGTAATCACCACGATACCGAAGGAAGGGAAGGATAGAGAATTATGTAGTAGTTACAGACCTGTGTCCATACTCAACATGGATTATAAGATGTATACATCAATAATATCAAAGAGATTCAAGACGTTTATGCCAGACATTATAGATGAAGATCAGACTGGATTCATTAAAGGGAGACAGACGCAGGACAACGTGAGAAAGACATTACACATAGTGGAGGAGATACAAAAACAAGGTGGTAGTGCGGTACTGATTAGCCTAGATGCAGAAAAGGCATTCGACAGTGTGAGTTGGGCATTTTTATATAAGGCTCTAGAGAAATTCGGGCTAAACGAGAGGGCAATGAGGATGATCAAGGCACTATATCAGGAGCCGACAGCGAGAATTAAGGTGAATGGCAGCCTGACGGATAGAATCAGATTAGAGAGGGCTACTCGGCAGGGATGTTGTCTCTCACCAACGCTCTTCGACGTTTTCATAGAACCACTGGCACAACTGATCAGACAGACCGAGCACATCAAGGGAGTAGAGATAAAGGGAACGGAATACAAACTAGGCCTATTTGCGGACGACGTGATAGTATACATGAGGCAACCAGACAAGAGCTTCCCGGCACTGATGGATCTACTGAAGGAATATGGCCACTACTCAGGATACAAACTAAACGTGACAAAGACACAGACATTAGCATGGAACTATACCCCAACAACGGAAATTAGGGAGGAGTACGGGATAAGGTGGGACATGGACAAGATTAAATACCTAGGGGTGAATATCACGAGAGGGGTGGGGAAGCTGTTTGAGGCGAATTATACACAGATAAATCAGAACATCAAGAGAGACTTAGAGAGATGGACAGTAATGCCCTTGGACTTCAATTCAAGGATAGAGGTTATTAAGATGAACATACTATCAAGGTTACTATACCTGTTTCAGTCACTACCGATACAAATACCACAGAACCAATTCAGGGAGTGGGACAGACTGATATCGAGGTTCATATGGGCGGGGAGAAGACCACGGGTCAGATATAAAACACTACAACTACCAAAGGAAAAGGGAGGGGTGGCAGTACCCAGCCTACAAGACTATTATTATGCAGCACAACTGAGAGCAGTGACGTGCTGGTGCAACGACAGATATGAGGCCAGATGGAAAGACATTGAAAAAGAAGAGGAGGGATACAAGGTACAGGCTCTGGTGGGGGATAGGGAACTATTCAAGGAAAAAGAGGGACTGTTAGATCCAATCACCAAGTGCACCTTGATTATATGGAACAGAGTAGTAAAATCACACAAATTGGAGAAGCAGTCAGGGGTTCTGACTGTCTGAATAGCTATTTTACATCCATTGCAAAAACTATATCGGAAAAGACACCAGCTAAACCCGGCAACAACATAGAGAGTGAAGTCCATAAATTCTACCTAGATCAGGGGGTTAAAGCAAATGCTTTTTCCTTTAGGAAAGTGACTGAGATGGAGGTCCAGGAAAAGATTAAAAAACTTGACACCTCAAGGGCTACTGGATTAGACAACATCCCTGGTACATTTTTGCAGGATGCTGCAGAAATCATTGCCCCATATGTAGCTCACATTACCAACCTAGCCATTGACACAGGAACATTTCCAAGCGAAATGAAATCGGCAAGAGTTATTCCTCTCCACAAAAAGTGAAACAAATTGGAACCGGGTAACTACAGACCCATTTCCATCCTGGGCGTTCTATCAAAAACCATTGAGAGGCTAGTATATGAGCAAATAGACGGGTATTTCTCAACTAATAACATCATGTACAAATACCAATCTGGTTTCAGGAGGTCCCACTCCACAGACACCTGCCTGCTGTTCCTCACAGATTACATCCGGAAAGAGGTAGAGGGAAAGTTCTGTGGAATGGTAATGTTAGACCTCCAGAAGGCATTTGATTCAGTGGATCACAACATCCTGTTAATGAAGCTTAGGGCCCTAGGCTTTAATGAGGCAGCTCAGAAATTGATTGGTTCCTACCTAACAGGGAGACAACAGGTGGTAGATATAAACGGAGTACTCTCCAGTCCTCGGACAGTAGAGTGCGGGGTCCCGCAAGGGAGTGTTTTGGGTCCGCTCCTCTTTCTCCTGTATATAAATGACCTGAAAGCAGCTTGCTCATGTGACCTTTTTTTATACGCAGATGACTCCGCCCTACTAGTGTCTCACAAAGACAAACAAGTGGTTGAGCAGACATTGAGTGCAGAACTAGAGAAGGTTAGCGACCACAACAAGCTGTCCCTCCACGTGGGGAAGACTGAGTCCATTTTATTCGGGTCAAAGGTCAGGCTCAGAAAATCGCCAGGTTTTAACATTAGAATAGGAGATACTGTTCTCACAGACAAAACATCTGTGAAATATCTCGGTTGCGTCCTGGAAAACAGCTTATCAGGGGAAAGCATGGCTCACCAAGCACTTACAAAGATAAATAACAGGACTAGATACCTAGCCAGAATCTCTCATTTTTTAGATCAGTCAGCGTCGGCGATGAAGATTCTTGCTGGAGCTCTCATACAGTGTCACTATGACTATGCGTGTGGCTCCTGGTACAACAGTGCCCCCAAAAGTCAGAAAATAAAACTACAGACATCACAAAACAAGCTAATCAGGGTAATACTAAGGCTACCTGCCCGAACCCACCTTGTATCACATCACAATGTATGTGATGTATAGATTGGGGGGAGATGGTAGCATCTAAAGGTGCCAGGTCAGAGAGGTCGAAATGTGCTTGGCTTAGAAGACGGTGATAGAACGGTGGTTCAGGATAGCAGCACACTGCCAGCGAGAGAATGTTGACATTCCAATCTAAGACACAACATTGATAAGAGCGAGTGTACTGTAGGCCCAGAGCAGGAGGGAGAGAGGTTCATCTTAATGAAACGTGAAATGTGTGTAAAGGTTAAACGCGGTTGTCATGACAGCGCGGCACATGACAACCAGAAAGGGGTGGGCTATCATAGCTATGACGAAGATCCTATAAAGCTGACAGTGGTTCCGGGTAGGGCAGACTAAAATCTGACTGAGACCAAAGAAACAAATCCCACAGGAGGGAAGAGACCAAGAGACTCTCTCCTCTCATAGAGAGGGGGGGGGAGGAAGGATGCCACATCATTATTAGCTTCGGCTAACGCGAGGAGGGTTAGGCTAAAGACCAGGCCTGACCACCAGTGGACTGAATAGCAAAAGGACAATAGACTGAACACACCGAAAGATCATTAGAATAGACTCTTCAAGGACAATACAATCTGTTAACATCTGAGCTGAGGTTTCTGTTTATATCAATAAACAACGCTTTTCCTTGTAAGGTATTTCACGTTGTCAAAGTGTCGAATTCTTACGGAGGTGGAGAATTATTATGGTTTGCGGATTGTACTAACGGGGAGAAATAAGGATTATATTCAGCCAGTATCTGAGACGTCAGGACCATTAAAATTACACAACGCAGAGGAATTGGATGGAGAGAGGATAACACAAGAAGACGTGATACTGGCCAGATTGATCAGAATCTAACACATCTCACTTTGAGATCATGAGATGGCTTAAGGTGGAAGACAGAGTAAACCAGATAGGGATGTGCCTAGTTCACAGAATAGTGCACAGGGTAGTGCCAGTGTACTTTAACAACTACTTCAACCGAATCAGAGACACCCACGCATACCAAACTAGGCGCAGCTCAACTGACTTTGTGCCAGTCAGATTCAGGAGCTGTATGGGGAAGGAGTCCTTTCTGTATTCAGCAGCTGTCTATTGGAATAGTCTGCCCAGTGAACTGAAAATCATAGACAATGCCGTTAGATTCAAGTCCAGCCTGAAGACATGGCTCAAAAGGGACTATACTTGACCTAGACACTTAGCTTAAGGCACCCTTGCATGTTGTATGAGTCTGTATGTATATAAATGTTAAATGGTATATGTGATGTGTTGTGATGTCACGTTTTGTATGATGCATGTTTAAGCATCACACTCCCCCACCCCCCTACAAGGACCACAATGTAAATAAGCTCTGAGCTTTTTTGTGTTCATCCTTGGCAGTATATCCCGACTGTGCTCTTCTGTCACATGTTTATTTTTTATATTGTCAAATAAAGTCATTCATTCATTCATTCTGAGATGGGTAGCACATGACAAGAGATTCAAGCCAGGGAG
This sequence comes from Notolepis coatsorum, assembly GCF_963971535.1. Taxonomy (NCBI): domain Eukaryota; kingdom Metazoa; phylum Chordata; class Actinopteri; order Aulopiformes; family Paralepididae; genus Notolepis; species Notolepis coatsorum. The sequence goes on along the minus strand of NC_140165.1, from coordinate 53,632,128 downwards.
GTTGGACCATGGATTCAGAAGGTGGGAAAGGGGGGGGGGGGGGGGGGGCAACAGCGATATGCAAGATGATAGAGAAGGGGGAAATGCAGACCCTACAAAAGTTAAAGGAGAAATTTGGACTAGAAAACAGGGACCACTTCAGATATCTACAGGTTAGAGATTACTACAATAAAGAAATAAGAGGGGACAAGGACGAAGAACAGAATGGAATAATCAAGATGATAGTATGGGCATACGAAGGGGGGAAAGGAAGGGTAATATCAGCACTGTACCGGGCTATAATGAACAGCAAGGGACACACGACAGATTATATAAGGGAGAAATGGGAGAGAGAACTAGAGATAGGAATAACAGAGAAGGAATGGGGTAACATATGCGAGGTGCAGCACTCAACAACAGGATCAAGGGTATGGAAAGAATTTGGATGGAAAAACATAATCAGGTTCTTTATAACCCCAGAGTTGAAGGGAAAGTATACACCAACACAAAGCAGGCCTGTACAGTGCGAGATATATATCGCACGTGCTACAGCAACAGCGGTCTGTGCGATGAATGGATTTACTTCACTAGCACTGGTGCGATAGGGATTCGGTTCATATAGATACTCTTATTTTGAAAATCCTGTAGCGGGTCTCATTTCTGCCCACGCGCAGCTCCAGCTATAATAACTAGGCTCGACAGCTAGCAACATTCAGGTGCATATGATACTCTTATTTTGAAAAAACTCCGTGACAACTCGACGAGTCATATCCGCCCTATCCGTGCTTGCAAGCAGAGCAGCGTGTTGGTGCGCACTGCTGCTGCGTAACACAGCAGTGCGCCTACACGTCCCGAAATAAGTCCGTGGTGTTTTTTTTTCTCGCAACAGGTCAAATGCATCTACATGCTTTGCACCGTCGCCATTCCTTTATGCGCACATCGCCCGAAATTAACGTTTATGTACCATTACAATCACTACAACGTTAGCAAGCTAACAAGCTAATCCTGATCACAGGCAGAGCCAGCAGACACAGTGTGGAAAGGGAAATGGGGGGGCACTCTCTCCCCTTCCCTGTGTGTGTGTGTGTGCGTGCGTGCGTTTGGAAAGACGATGAAGTCACTAGTCAGGACTCAGGACAGGAGTATATTATAGTAAACTGAGGATGGACAGATAATGTTGATATTCAAATATAAAAAATTTCGAGAGGAGTGGAAGTTTGAAGACAGACTAGACTACAATATGATGCAGGGGTGGTGAGTTGAAACAGTGTGTGTGAATGAATGAATGTAAACTTTATTTAACAGATTGCAGAATGGGTACAGTACAGTACGGCTCAATACACACAATTGTTAAGGGGATGCAGACCAGAGAAAGACGTTTGTCTTGTTTACATCAGGGTCCCCCATTGTGTGTGTGTGTCCCAACCGACCCCACTTCTATGTTTCAATAAATTATTTGCATTTAAAACTATTAACGCTGACTCATTCCTTCAGTCCACTCAAAATTATGCTAATATTCCTTATGTTGTTTATGATATTAATTGAAAATAGTAGGGATGCTCGATATTGGCTTTTTTACCGATACCGATATTCCGATATTGTCCAACTCTTAATTTCGATACCGATACCGATACCGATATCAACCGATACCGATATATGCAGGGTTTCCCCCCAAAAAAACGGAATAATTTCAGGTAACTAATAATTTCACTGGATGCATTCAAAAGGCTTTCTAAATGTAAGCATTATCTGTGCAAAATATGATAATTAAAAAAGTAAAAATTAACATTACATATCTCTTGTTGTTGAATTAAACCAAAATGCATACTTTTGACAATAAATAAAATAAGAATTGGTTTTTACTTGCTTGCCTGGGTAAATAAAGGTAAAAAAAAAAAAAAAAAAATTTTTTTTTTTTTTTTTTTTTTTTACCGATACCGATATTTTCCGATATCACATTTTACTGCCGATATCGGCCGATAATATCGGTCGGCCGATAATATCGGACATCCCTAGAAAATAGCATATGAGAGTATTACTATTATAGTAATAATAACACATGGCGATATACTAAATGACAGCCAAACATGGCACTGCAACTAAATAACACAAATACAATAGGCACATTTGTGACTGTTACAAATATAACATGTTTTATACTTGTGCTACAAGATTTTGGCCTGTGCTACAAAACTATCAACCTCTGTAGCACCAGTGCTATGTGCAAAAAAAGTTAACGTACAGCCCTGACACAAAGGGCATGCTGGGGATGTGTGGGAAGGAGGGGGCAAATCACACGCACATATTCTGGGGATGTCAGAAGCTGAAGGGGTATTGGGAGGAGATAGGGGAGGCAATGACCAGAATAATAGGATACAGGTTACCACAAACGGGACTGGTGCTTTACTTAGGGGACCTGACGCAACGAGGGTATACAAGGGGGGGACAAGTATTTAATAAAGATAATGCTGATATCGGCCAGAAAAGCAATAACGAGACTGTGGTACAAAGAAGATCCGCCAACAATAGCACAATGGGTAGGAATAGTAGAGGAGATACAGGATATGGAGAGGATAACACACATGCTGAGGCTACAGGAAGAGAAATTTGGAGAAAGATGGGGAAAGTGGGAGGATTATAAGGGGAACGAAAACGACATCACAGAGGAGGAACCAAATGCAACACAAGAGGGCGAAGGGTAAAGGAGGAAAGAGGTTCAAGGAGGGTCTCTGAACCCGTGTCACACACCTTTGCTTTAGTTAGTTTTTTCTATTTTTATTTCTGTTGGGTATGACAATTGTTTTATGTTTTTTGTACTTTATTATTTAGGTCTGTTTAACAGTGTTGTTTTATGATGTGTTTCGTTTTAATTTCATGAATGTACCCGTATATGTATGTCGTTATGTTATGGATGTCAATATAAATGTTATGTTGTATGTCCATAATGTTGAATAAAAATGTAAGTTAAAAAAAAAAAAAAACACACCTCTCCCAGAGTTTAAGCTAGGCGGGCTCATCCATATTTTGCTTCCATTCATAGATGGTACTGTAAGCGCACTTCCCATAATGTTGGTGTGTTCGTTTAAAGGAACACTCCAACATTTTGGGAAATTTGCTTATTTGCCATCTACCCTGGAGTTAGATAAGAAGATACATACCTTTTTCTTCTCTGTGCATGCAGTAGGAGTAGGAAGATGTTGGGAACTAGGTTAATGGAGGAACCTACTTCCAGTGACTGACGCTAAGCTAGGCTAACGGTGCGCGTCTTCCTACTCCTACTGCATGCACAGAGAAGAAAAAGGTATGTATCTTCTTGTCTAACTCCAGGGTGGATGGCAAATAAGCAAATTTCCCAAAATGTTGGAGTGTTCCTTTAAGTTGGAACCATGCTACTAGCTTGAATTGGGGGGGGGGGCTGGTTAGCTCTGGGAAGTGGCAGTACCTTGGTTGTCCCGGCTGCTCGCGTCCGCTGCGCCGCCATTGGTGGTCTGTGATTCGTTGAGGTACTTCAAGGCCCCCGTGGGGATCCGCCAGTCCAGAGCCTGGAGCCGCTCCTGGACCGCCGCGTCCTGCAGGATCTCCATCTGCCGGGCCAGCAGGCGCTCCAGCTGCATCTGTGGGACACACACACACGTGTTAACCAAACACAAGTACATTATGGACACTACATTGACTTACATTCCATAGACTCTTAACCTCTAACCCTAACCTTAAACGTATCCAATACATGCCTAACCCTAACCCAACCTTAACTTTACCAAATACATGCCTAACCCTAACCTTAACTTTACCCAATACATGCCTAACGCTAACCTTAACTTTACCCAATACATACCTAACCCTAACCTTAACCCAATACATGCCTAACCCAATAGGGAGGTGTAGTCCGTCACCAAACCCTGGCAGCACATCACCCCCACCCTCATCCACCTCCACTGGCTCCCCTTCAAATCCCGCATCACCTACAAAACCCTCCTGCTCACTTACAAATCCCTCCACGCTCTGGCACCTCAGTACCTCACTGACCTCCTCCACCCCCTACACTCACGGTCCCTGCGATCCAAGGACACTGGTCAGCTCTCCATCCCCCGAACCAGACTGCGGACCTTCGGGGACAGAGCTTTCAGTGTGGCAGCTCCCACCCTCTGGAACTCCCTCCCCGCAGAACTCTGCAACGCCCCAACTCTGGACTCATTAAAAAAACTGCTCAAAACCCACCTCTTCAACTTGGCCTTTAACCCCTAATTTCTCACTTTTTATGTTGTGTCTGTCCACTATGTTTGTTACTTTTGTTATTTCCCCCCCTATGTAAAGCGACCTTGGGTCTTTTGAAAGGCGCTATATAAAATGAAGCTATTATTATTATTATTATTATTATTAGTCTGACGTCGCTTTGGACCGCCCGCGAGGTCCACCCGTATAGGGATTTATCATTGGGAAAATGGATTATCAGCTATTGTAACAATTCTGCCTCATGAATATTGAAAAGCTTTCCACTTTTGCACAAAACGAGTTCCCTTCTATCACTAACATTATTGTTTAAACATTTTTGGTTGAAATAAAATTCAGTTTTTTTTTTACGATTAATTGCGAATATTTTCATGTTGAGCTATAGATTGTGGATGAATACGGACAGAAAGGTACACCATGCGAATGTTAATGCTTTATTTGTTTTAAACAAGACGATTTAGAAATGGTCAATGGGGAATTACATTGCGTTTTCAAGATGGTGGACCGGCCTGGAGACAGCAATAACGTAACCACTACACCTCCCTATACATGCCTAACCCTAACCCAATACATGCCTAACCCTAACCTTAACCCAATACATGCCTAACCTTAACCCAACCTTAACTTTACCCAATACATACCTAACCCTAACCTTAACCCAATACATGCCTAACCCTAACCTTAACCCAACCTTAACTTTACTCAATAGTGACCTTGCACAGAATGTTTGTGTAGTTCTCTTTCTCCCAACATTGGCCGTCTGTAACCATTGGTAACCACTTTCAAAAGAAAAAGTTGAATTTTGACTTGTTTACAAGATACAGTAAATAGAACACCAAATTATTACATTTGTGTTGATATATTTATTATACAGTATATCAACAAATAGCAAACATCTCTTCCAACATGGAGGTACAATGGGGTTCTAGGAAGGCCTCTATACATGCCTAACCTAATCAGGAAGGCAGCAGGACCGGACGGCATCCCCGGCTGCATCCTAAAAGTCTGTGCCGACCAACTGGCCCCGGTATTCACTGACATATTTAACCTGTCCTTAGAACAGGCTGTCATCCCCACCTGTCTGAAGAAGTCCACCATTATCCCTGTACCCAAAAAATCTATGCCCGCTTGCCTCAACGACTACCGCCCTGTAGCTCTCACCTCCATAGCCATGAAGTGCTTTGAGAAGCTAGTGAAGGGCTACATCTGTTCCTCCCTCCCCATCAACCTGGACCCCCTGCAATTTGCATATCGCCCCAACAGGTCCACGGAGGACGCCATAGCCCATGTGCTGCACACAGCAGCATCACACCTGGACAAGATGCAGGGGAACTAAGTGAGAATGCTGTTCATCGACTACAGCTCAGCATTCAATACCATAGTCCCCTCCAAACTCATAGCCAAGCTCAGGGACCTGGGCTTGAACTATGACCTCTGCCAGTGGGTCTTGGACTTCCTGACGGGTAGACACCAGGTGGTGAGAGCAGGCAACTGCACCTCCTCATCCATCACGCTCAACATAGGGGCCCCCCAGGGCTGTGTTCTGAGTCCCCTCCTCTACTCGCTGTAAACACACGACTGTGTGGCACAGTGGAACAACAACACAATCATCAAATTTGCTGACGACACAGTAGTGGTGGGCCTGATCTCTGCCAACGATGAAAGGGCCTACCTGGAAGAGGTAAAGAATCTGTCGCAGTGGTGTCAGGAGAACTGCCTCTCCCTGAACGTTAGCAAAACAAAAGAGATGATTGTGGACTTTAGGAGGTCGGGGGTCAGGGACTACAGCATCGACGGAGCACCGGTTGAGAGAGTGAACAGTTTTAAGTACCTCAGAGACCACATATCCGAGGACTTGACATGGACCACACACATTGACAGTGTTATCAAGAAGGCACGGCAACACCTCTACTTCCTTAGGCACCTAAGGAAGTTCCAAGTGAGTCAGAAGATCCTTAAGAACTTCTACTCATGCACAATAGAGAGCATCCTGACTGGCAATATCACCTCCTGGTTTGGGAATAGCACCGCACAAGACCGTAGGAGACTACAGAGAGTGGCCCGTTCAGCCGAACGCACAATTGGAGGTGGGCTTCCCACTCTCCAAGACATTTACAACAAGCGGTGCATGGGTAAGGCTAAGAGAATAATCAAAGACTCCAGCCACCCAAACAACTGCCTCTTTGAACTGCTGCAGTCAGGCAAGCGATACCGGATTCTCATGGCAAGCACAGAGAGACTCAGAAGAAGCTTCTATCCTCAGGCCATCAGGATGCTAATGACAATAACACCATGTAACAACCATCAAATACACTCACAGCACACACATCCACACGCACACACTCACTTTAAACAAACAACTCACTGCAGCACCCACTTTAGACACTTTATATGTATTGGTAAAGAATTTGCACTACAACTCATACCTCATTACACCTTACTGTAAATTGTACCTAAATTGTACCTCATCCCATTTCTGCATTGTAATGTAACTCAGTTACTTTTCTACTCTGCATTGTATATTGTATAGTATATATTGAACACTTTTGTCTACGTACTTGACTTCTATTTTATACTTATTATACACTTATCTATTTTTATCTAGCACAATCTCTGGAGCAAAACAGAAAGAAGCATTTTATATAAAAGTATTCTGTACTTTTGTATGACAACTAATAAAGAAACTTGAACATGAACTTAACCTTAACCTAACCTTAAAGGAACCCGCCAACATTATGTGAAATACGCTTACTGTCTTCTCCACAGTCAGACAAGAAGATAGATACCAATTTCCTCTCTGTGCATTCAGTAGAAAGCATTGGTATCTATCTTGTCTGACTCTGGAGAAGAGTCCGTTTTCGTTTTTTTTTGTCCCCTAATGGAAAGGCTGTCCCCAAAATAACTGCTCTGTAGCCTGAAGGACAGGTGAATGAATGAATGAATGAAAACTTTATTTAACAGATTGCAGAATGGGTACAATACAGTACGGCTCAATACATACAATTGTTAAGGGGATGCAGACCTGAGAAAGACGTTTGTCTTGTTTCCATCAGGGTCCCCCATTTTCAATTCATATAGACATATATGACATACATGACATACAGATAGTCAGTACTGCTACATCTATACATTTATGACATACCAGATTTGCAAATACAGTACTGTTTGTGATACAGAAGGAGTCAAGAAAAGGGAGTATATACATTTGACGTAGAAACTGTACATTGGAGGAGGTTGGGTGGGGGGGGTTGGGTACATTGGGATATTGACAACCATACTGGGTAATTTACATTGGAGGTGGTTGGGGGGGGGGGGGGCGGGGGGCACACTGTATAAACAAGTAACACTGTACATTGAGGGGGGGGGGGAGGAGATACTGTACAAACAAACACAATTGTACATTGAACTATTGACAAAACCATACTAGGTAAATGACTGTACATTGGAGGGGGTTGGGTTAGGATATTTACAGGGGCCAGTGTTGAATTGCAGTCTCCCGTAGGTGTCCCTTGAGAGAGGTTTTGAAAGTGGGTAGTGATCCACATTCCTTTACAGCTTTGGGTAGGGCGTTCCACATTGATGTGGCATAATTGCGAAACGTGTTTAGTCCCTTATTTGAGCCGAATCTGGGTTTAACATGATTTGTGGAGCTCCCTCTGGTGTTGTGATCGTGGTATTCACTGACCTTTGGGAAGTATTTTGACATGTACATGGGTACCTTGGTCGTGTAGTGTATCTTGTAGACCAGGCCCATTGCAAGTTGTTGTACTCTGTCGTCTACTCTAAGCCATCCTAGGTTGTCAAAGTGGGCAGGGGTGAGGTGGGTTCTAGGAGTAAGGTCAAGCAGTAGTCTGACCAGTTTGTTTTGAGATGTTTGTAATTTTGTTTTTAGCGCCTTTGAGGTGCTTTGGTACCATGAGGTGCAAGCATAGTCGTAGTACCCCTGAATGAGTGCTCCTGCCAGAGTCTTCAGGGTGTTCTTGTTTACCAGAGAGGAGATCCGGTACAAGAATCGAGTTCGTTGGTTGACTTTTTTTATTACATTGGATGCCATTTTGTCACAGGAGAGATTAGCCTCTAGGATGGAACCCAGGTAGGTAATTTCATCTTTCCTTGTGACAATATTGTCACCCACTGTAACTGAGAAGCCGTCGGTCTTGCTGAGTTTGTTATTTGAACCGAAGAGAATGGACTCTGTTTTGCCCATGTGTAATGATAGTTTGTTATCAGCGAGCCATATGCAGATTCTGCCTAGTTCCGAGCTGAGGGTTTTTTCAACCTGTAACTTGTTCTTGTCAGAGACCAGCAGGGCTGAGTCGTCCGCAAACAGGAACAAGTTGCAGTCACAAGCTGACGACATGTCATTTGCATAAATTAGGAACAGTAGCGGTCCTAGTATGCTTCCTTGTGGAACACCACAGCTCACTGTGAGGGGGGGGGATAGGGTACCGTTTACCTCCACCATCTGTTCCCTCCCCTCAAGGTAGGATTGCATCCAGCTCACTGATAGACTATCAAAACCAATTGCTTTTAGCTTGTCAATCAGAATGGAGTGATTGACCGTGTCAAAGGCCTTTTGTAGGTCCAGCATGACCATGCCGCAGTATTTGCCTGCGTCCACCTCTTGTTTGATGTGGTCATTCAAATAGAGAAGGCATGTGTCAGTGGAGTGGGATGTTCTGAAGCCAGATTGGAATTCGTAGATTAGATTTTTTTCCGCTAGGTACTTTTCGACCTGTTCGTAGACTATTTTTTCCATGACTTTCGAGATGGAGGTGAGAATAGAAACAGGGCGGTAGTTGCCTGGGTCTAATTTGCTGCCCTTTTTGTGCAGAGGGGTCACCCTCGCAATTTTGAAGTCCTTGGGGACGTGTCCCTGTTTTATGGAGAGGTTTATTATGTGTGTGATGATTGGTGTGATGGCGGCTGCTGAGTCTCTGAGGAATTTGGAGGGGATGTTGTCATGGCCAGTGGCCTTGTTAGGTTGGAGGGCGCTCAGTTTATTGAGTACCTCATCTGTTGTTACCATTTCCAGCTTGAAGTCGTCCTTGCGGACCCCTAGGTTTTTGTAGTAAGCTACTATGTGTTCTACCCCATAAAGCCCTGAGTGGGAGGGTAGTTTGTTTACCAGTGTTGTGGCTATGTTTGTGAAGAAAATGTTTAAGTAATTGGCTACATCCAGCTTGTCTGTGATGAGCGTGTTGTCCGTTTTTATGTTTATGTTTGAGAATCTGGTTTTAAGTTTTTTACTGCATCCTAGTTGATTATTGAGTAATTTCCAAAGTTCACGTGGTTTGTTTTTGTTTTCCTCAGTTTTGTCATTGATGAAATTCTTTTTTGCAGTTTTGATCATGGAGTTTACGTCGTTTCTTAGTCTGTTTCTTTCTAGTTTGAGTTCAGTCACGTGGGCTTGGAGTTCACTGCTCGTGCTTTTAGTAAGCTTTGACTGACTTTTACGAAACTCAGAGCATTTTTTGTCTCTGGTTTTCATAGCGGCCAGTATTTCGGAGTGCATCCACGGCTCAGCGCGATTTTTTACCCTGGTGGTTCTTAGGGGGGCCATGTCGTTTAGTATTGCTGAGAATTTGGTTTTGAAACCAAGCCATGTTTCGTCAACCAGTGTACCATTGAGTTCATCTGACCAGTCCAGACTCTCCAGTTCAAGGTTGAAGGCCTCGCTAGAGTAGGTTTTGAGGTCTCTAGATGTGACTGTTTTGTGGCAGCCAGCCTTTTGTTTTAGTTTTTTTCGGGTACAGAATATCATATAATGATCACTTAACCCACATGCTATAACCCCTTTATTTGAGATCTTGGACTTGTCGGAGGTCAGAATGAGGTCAATGGTAGTCTGAGTTGATTCACATACACGTGTGGGTTGGGTGATTAGCTGGCTGAGGCCATGCAGATCACAAAACCTACTGAAGGCCTTGAAGACGGGTGCATCTTTTCGTTGCATATCCGTGTTCCAGTCTCCAATAAGAATTTTGTCTACATCCTCAACTCCAGCTAAACACCCATCCAGTGTATCATAAAAGCCACTATGATCTGGCGGCCTGTAGACTGTGCCAACCAGTAGGGATTTCGCCCTTTCGAATAGGATTTCCACCCATACAGTTTCAATTGATTTATGATTCAGGTCATTTCTGTTGATGAATTTGGTGTCCTTGTGTATGTACATACAGACACGCGCCGTGCTGGAACAACAAAGAAGGGGGGAGGGGGGGGTCGGGTCCCGCGCCGTGCTGGAACAACAAAGGAGGGGGGAGGGGGGGGTCGGGTCCCGCGCCGTGCTGGAACAACAAAGGACTCGTTCCTGGTTGTTTTCGTTGTTAGCTCTGCTAGCTAGCCGGCTATCGGGCGTCGAGATGTTTACATCCCGCGTCGAGATGGTCGTCATGGTTTCACCCTCGGTTCACCTCCTCTCGTCACTGCCTCACGTGTGCTCGTCTGCTGTGGCGTCATTGGGGGAGCTTCGCCGCCCGCGCTGTGGATGTAGCCACAGGTTGCGTTGTTGATGCTGTTGGTCGCGATGGGAACCTCCATCGCTTCTTGCTGTAGTCTCTGGTTCCGTGTCATTACGGGACCAGGGTTCTGATGTATGTCACCCGACATGAGCAGATATAATAAAAACATTGATCTCTTATTACACTTGCCTGCCGGGGGTAATTTCTTTCGTTCCGGATTTGCAGTAAGTACTGCGTGGATCGCCGTGGCTCCGAAGGCTGGATGTTTCCTCTCCGTGCCCGTTAACAAGTAGAAGTCGCAATGGGACTGCTGATTTACGTTTTCGCTACCCTCCACTTCTGTCTGGAGTTGCTGCTTGAGTTGTGAATTCAGGTACAAATCCATAATCCACAGGAGGGAAAGTAGAAAATGCGCAAAGTACTTTTTTGTTGTTGCTCTGTTGCGTTGGTTACGGGAGCTACGTAAAATGCGACCGTCCATGTTGAAGCCGGATGTACGGTTGCATGTCTCCCTCCAAATCCTACACAGCGCTCTGTCCATCTACCAAACGGCTGTCAAAACTGCAAAAACAGCTTACATTTCCAACTTAGTCATAGCAAATTCAAACAAACCCCAGGCCCTGTTCAAAGTCCTAAACTCCCTCACCAACCCCTGTGCCACCCCCTCTGTCGTACCTTCATTAGCTCTATGTGAAGGCTTCCAACACTTCTTCATCAGCAAAGTCTCTGCCCTTAGATCTCTCTCCCCCTTGCCCCCCCACCCCCCCTCCTCCCCCCCCCCCCCCCCCCCACCCACTGCCTGCTGTTTTTGACCAGTTTTCCCCGGTCTCCCTCTCCTCCCTTTCCTCCTCCGTGTCTTAAACAACCTGATTTCAGCTGCTGATGCAGGAAACTCATCCCTACTACTACTCCTTGACCTCTCAGCCGCCTTTGATACGGTAGATCACCACATCCTTATAGCTCGCCTTGAGCATTACGTAGGCCTTAGGGGCTCCGTCTTAGACTGGTTCCGGTCCTACCTGAGTAATAGGACCTTCTCTGTCCAACTCGGTGACCTCACTTCCTCTGTGGCTCCCCTCACCTGCGGGGTGCCCCAAGGCTCAATATTGGGTCCCACTCTCTTCCTCCTATACATACTCCCCCTAGGCCAGATCTTGGCAAAACACAATATCTCATTCCATTGCTTCGCCGATGACATGCAGGTTTACCTCCCCTTAAAGCCCACCCAAGGGAAGACGTTAATAGAACCACTGCTTGACTGCCTGGCAGAAATCAAGTGCTGGATGTCCGAAAACTCCCTGACATTGAACGAAGGGAAAACCGAGGTCATTGTTTTTAATAGTGCCCCCCCGGCCCCCCTCATTGACGCACTTGGTCCCCTGGGTCCAAACCTCTCCACCTCTGTCAGGAACCTCGGGGTCATCTTCGACAGCAATCTTTTATTCGACAAACAGGTCAGCGCCGTAGTTAAAAACAGCTTTTACCACCTTAGACTCCTGGCGAAGACAAAGGCATACCTCTCCCAAAGTAACCTAGAGACGGTGATACATGCCTTTGTCACCACTCGCCTCGACTACTGCAATGCTCTGTACACGGGCATCGACAAGTCCCTCCTCCGCCGCCTACAACTGGTGCAGAACGCAGCCGCGCGCCTCCTCACCAAAACAAGAAAACACGAACACATCAGCCCAGTTTTGGCCTCGCTCCACTGGCTGCCTGTTAGCTTCAGGATCGATTTTAAATGAGCCCTAAATGTTTTTAAATCATTAAATGGCACGGCTCCCTCCTATCTGTCCGAGCTCTTGCAACGCCACACCCCCCACCGATCCCTCAGATCAGCTGACCAGCTGCTATTGGTGGTACCCAGAACCAGGCTCAAGACTAGGGGAGACAGAGCTTTCTCCACCGCAGCGCCTAGATTGTGGAACAGCCTCCCCCTCAGCGTACGGACTGCCCAGACCGTGCAGGCTTTTAAATCACTCTTGAAAACCTACCTGTTCTCCTTGGCCTTCCCCCCTACTTAATCACCACTAGACCCCTGGCCCTTCTATCCTCTTTGTTTTACTGTGTCCTACCAGTTTTTATTGCTTTCATTGCTTTATTATGTTTTTAATCCTATATCTTGCACCATATTGTTTTGTTTTTGTTGCTTTCATTGCTTTGCTATGTTTTTTTTTATTTTAATTTTTTTATTTTTTTATCTTATACCTTGCATCACACTATGCTCGAAAAAGAGATCTTTGATCTCAAATGACTACCTGGTAAAATAAAGGTAAAATTTTGTTTTTATCAACTTGCTTGTGAAGCACTTTGGTGTCAGCTGCCGCTGCCTGGAAATGTGCTATATAAATAAAACTGACTTGACTTGACTTGAAATGTGTCAATTATGTGTCAATTATGTGTCAAAAATGTGTCCAATTATGATTAATTGAAAATGGGGGACCCTGATGTAAACAAGACGAAAGTCTTTCTCTGGTCTGCATCCCCTTAACAATTGTGTGTATTGAGCCGTACTGTATTGTACCCATTCTGCAATCTGTTAATAACATTTTCAATCAATCAATCAATCAATCAAGTCCCCGAATGTATAGTCACGCACGCACGCACACACACACACACACAGATAATAGGAGAGGTGCATCCGCAGCACAACAGTGGTAGATGAGTAGGTCTGGTAGTGAGTTATCATAAACCTCCCCTCCCACACTCCTCTCCTAATTGGGAGCGATCCACAGCCGGCGCAGCAGCTAGGATGTAAACCAATAAGGAACGTTGCTTGGATCACAAACAAACAGCACCATGGCAGACCGCGTTTTGCTTCTTTTGAGGCTGATGTCGGCCATTGTGTTGAGCATTTGATTCAAAGTGCCTTCTAGTCCTGTGCGTGTCTGTGTGTGTCTGTGTGTGTGTGTGTGTGTGTGTGTGTGTGTGTGTGTGTGTGTGTGTAGGTGTGTGTGTGTGTGTGTGTGTGTGTGTGTGTGTGTGTGTGTGTGTGTGTGTGTGAGGTGTGTGTGTGTGTGTGTGTGTGTGTGTGTGTGTGTGTCTGTAAATGAAACTTTAGTATGGATGTCCCTGGTAGGAATCAAACCCCTGACCCTGGGAGTGTTTAGCGCCGCCCTCTACTAACTCAATCTGGATCAAATCCATATTTAAAACGAGTCAGTTGTTTCATTTTAAAACACTTGATAAACACAATAAAACATTGTGATTATATGGCTTGATTACGTGAAGAGGTATAGCGCACTGTAAAATATTACAGTAAATAAATAAGGCGATCGATCCTTCTAATAATAATGGACTACGTCTTCCAAACACGCCCCCTGCGGTCATCATTTTGTGGACTGTACCATTGGCAAACATGTCACGGGGGTTGATTTTTGACCAGCACCCGAGATGGTCCAATTACCTGAAGGTTGCGGCCTACTGTCTCCTCCCCTTTTGATTTGGCACAAGCCAGTTGCTCCCTGAGCATTTCCTGACGCATGTGGATAGCCTGAAGAGCCTCCTGGATGTCAAAGAAGTTCTCCTGAGGATTTCAAGAATAAAAAATAAAGATATATATATATTTTTTTTTAAATAATTTTGTATAAATAATACATCCATTGTCTTGTCTCGTTGTATCACTGTTTTGCAAAAAAAAGTATCTGTGAAAAAAGTATATGCACTGCACATTCCTATGTGTTTTTTTGTAAAACATAATGGCGATTAAAAGTTATCTGAATCTGAATTCCACTGAGCCTTTAGAAAGGTTCGAAATAAAAGTATTGCTTATATCCCCAAATAACAATTATTGATTAATGAATTCATGACTTAAAGAATCTTTGCGGGGGGAGCTCCAGTAGCTCACCGCGTATCTCGGCGCTATTTCGGCGTCGGGGACAACCGTGCGCGTCACGGATCTGGGGTACACGAGTTCGACTCCCGGACTCGCCGTATTTTCTCAGAGTGTCTTTCCCCGATCTATATCCCATTCAACCTGTTTCTGTCGGTCATGCTTGACCAGAAAAAGCGATAAACGCTGAAAAGAACCAGCTGACTGGTCAAAGTTAAAAAAAAAATAAAAATCTTTGCTGGTCCAAAATGAATGTTGTTGTTTACATGGTGCCACCATGCGTGAATACCAAACCAAGACGCATTTCTCGGAGACGCTCTCTGATTGGCCGACGCCTGTTTCTACACTGGTTAAGCTTAGGCACTCTTCGAAGTTGGTTAAGGTTAGAGTTTGTCTTAGAGCGTGACGGCAAGTTCTTTCGACGGTTAAGCTTAGGCACTCTTTCGAAGTTGGTTAAGGTTAGAGTTTGTCTTAGAGCATGGCGATAGAACGCCAGGTAGTTTGCAGGCTGTTTGACGTGGAAATGGGCAAAGACACAGCTCGTCACGGATTGGGCAAACGCATCAATGGCCAATCAGAGAGCGTCAGTCAGTGCCAATCAGAGAGCATCTCCGAGAAATGCGGCTTGGTTTGGTATACACGCTGCCACCATGTATCCCCCTCCCTACTTCCCATGTCCCCACGTGGAACGCACCCGATTGGACAAATGACATGCTGGTGCTCTAGTGCGACATCTAGTGGCTGAATGTTATCTATAGCACCTTTAACCATCTGAGGTGCACGGTCAAACTGGTGTGATTCGTATTTTGAGAACTGAACGTTCTGATAACGACGTCACAATGGCTACTGGTCATAGGGAGGTGTAGTTGTTACGTCATTGCCGCTTTTCGTGTTCCACCCTCTCTTCCAATGCAATGTATTTCCCCATTGCCCATTTCTAAACCGTATTGTTTAAAACAAATAAAGCATTAACATTTGCATGGTGTACCTTTCTGTGCTTATTCATCCACAATCTATAGCTCAAGATGAAAATATTCGCAATTAATCATAAAAGAAAATCGCCAAATTGTATTTCAACCAGAAATGCTTAAACAATTATGTTAGTGATAGAAGGGAACTCTTTTTGTGCAAAAATGGAAAGCTTTTCAATGTCCATGCGGCAGAATTGTTACAATAGCCGATAATCCATTTTCCCAATGATAAATACCTATACGGGTGGAACAACCAGTGACGTCAGATTACACCTCCCTATTGAGAACCATGTGGTTCTAGAGTTTCGGGGGAAGTGTTTGAAAGTACTCACTCATCGAAGGACTTTGGAGTAAATTAAGTCAAGAGAGGTACTGTTTCCGAAAAGCATCTGTTCTTAGAAGGGTTCTAAGTAAAAAGCTAATCTTCTGCTATGGCGCAAGATAACTTAACACCACACCCTGTGTAGCTGAATGTTCTGAGATTCAGGGGGGGGGGGGACAGGAAAGAAAAACAGGAATAAAGGTTTCCCTCTGCTCCGCGGCTCGCGGCGGAACAGGTGCTTTCTCGTCACGAGTGCTTCATCTCAACACCCGGCGGAGCTTCAGGCCACATGTGTTTTCAATCATTCATACGCGAGGCTGAGAACAGCGCTTCAAGACCTTAAAGGAAGCCTTGTTGCGAGCCAAGTGTGTCAGGACTCGGGTCCGTACCCCTGAGATTTAGACAAGAGAGCTTCTTTTGTACTCTATTCAAGGCCCGTTATAATTTATTTCCTCTGCGCATCTTTTTCGTTTAGAAGCGGCCGACTTGTATCCGTGAACCCGACACTCGTTTAGTCGTCAATACATTTTGTCGGTTATTTTTCCAAAGAACACGTCCGCATCATGCACATAATGTATATCCTGGATGCTAGCCAATATCCTGGTTAACCCTTTCACAACCACACAACAGAAGGTTAACCCTTCTGTAGTGTAGTGTGGTAGTGTAAGGGTTAGGGCGTTAGACGGGATTAGGTGAATACATGCAATTTTATGTGCCCGTATATAGGCCTTTTCAGAAGAATTCCGTTGCTAGGGGAACAGCTTGGACCCCAGTTTATTTCCTCAGTGTACCGGCTAACAAACAACATATACCCAACTATCACATTCAGATTTCTCATAGTATATCCCAGCCTTTCTAAACAGGATATTATTCATGTTAATAAACATACTTTCTTCATATCTCCGTCACTTTGACAACTGTACAAGCAGAACTGCGGCCGACCTGCTTCCACTGATACTACAAACATATATCCTGTGATCCCATTAGTCGTACTGTATATAAAGCAACATATATACTCCAATAAGGGTCTTACCTCTGTTTTAATTCTTTTAGGGGACTGTTCATCGCGGTCACCACAGCGAGACCTTGGGTGGAAAATCAAACTCAGAAATCATACAACATAAGAGGATAAGCTCAGACACTACTGTATAATATATGACTATATACTTATAGTATATATACTTTTTTTTTTATCTACTTTTTCTCCCCATTTTTCAATTTTTCTCCCATCCCAATTTCGTATTATCCAATTCTACCCTCCCCTGTCTCGAACGTTGTTAGACCATGCCTCCCACTGGTCGGCTGCAATGTGGACGAAGCCTTGCATCACGTGTCCCCTCCGGTACACGAGGAGGCAGCCGTCGCATCTTTTCACCTGCACAGCGCAATCTCTCAGTGGGGAGGAGTAACGCGTGGGAGGCTCACGCTGCCCCTGATACTTCCTGATTCTGCTGTACAGGCGCACCAACCGACCTGTAGGAGTCGCTGTCCACAACGTCCGATCCCCACCCACCGGCTTTCCCACCCCCTAATACTGCCAATTGTATTAGTATGAACGACCAGCCAAGCCGGAAGCAACGCCGAGAGCTGGGCTCGAATCCAGCATCTCCTGCATTAGTGGCGAGCGCCTTGCCCACTGCGCCACTTAGCCGCCTATAGTATATATACTTATAGTACATATGAAACCAACCATCTCAGGATGACATTCAAATGCTCCATTGACAGTGGTGAAAAGTATTTTTACTCAAGTACTGTACTTAAGTACAATTTTGAGCTACTTGTACTTTCATTTTAGGGAACTTTATACTTTTACTCCTCTACATTTCAAAGGAAATATTGTACTTTTTCATCTGAACCCATCAGCTACTAGTTACGTTGAGGGACAAGATTTTGCATAGAAAACATGGCAAAAGTGTATGAATATTGTGTACTTTATTATGTACAAGAGGACGTAATCAGAGCAGCATAACTGGACCACATACGACTTTAACACAACCTTTAATCAGAGCAGCATAACTGGACCACATACCACTTTTAACATAACCTATAGAGGTCAATGGATCGAGGTTTGAATGCTCCCAAGCACTGGAATACACAAACGTCATGCAGAATGCATACTTTTACTTTAGATACTTAAGTACATTCTATAGCAAATACTTAAGTAGAATTTGAATGGAGGACTTTTACTTTGACCAGAGTACTAATTTATCTGGGTATTTCTACTTTTACTTAAATAAAGGTACTTCTTCCACCGCTGTCCATTGGCCCTGTCAACGTGAAACGAGAACGACTGCAATCAATGTTAATAACCGCATATTGTTACATAGTGCAGCTTTCCGTTTATAGCTTCTTATCATAAATAGTACACAACGGTTGGGTAACTCTCTATATCTGGGTCAACCCGAACAAGTCACAGCTGAGTTGAAATAACAACACCTGGATCGTCAAATTGACAGTTTCCCAGTGGTGTTAACTAGTCAAAGGTTAGAGTTTTGGGAGAGATAACTTGCTCTAATGAGTAGAGGACTATTGATTTAGATTAATATGGGCTGCCCTGAGCAGCTCTAGAGCATTCGGCATTTTGACCTTTTGTATACTGTAACATTTTGTATACTGTAACATATACTGTAGCATTTTGTATACTGTAGCATTTTGTATACTGTAACATATACTGTAGCATTTTGTATACTGTAACATTTTGTATACTGTAGTATTTTGTATACTGTAACATTTTGTATACTGTAGCCTTTTGTATACATAACATTTTGTATACTGTAGCATTTTGTATACTGTAGCATTTTGTATACTATAGCATTTTGTATACTGTAACGTAACATGTTGTATACTGTAGCATTTTGTATACTGTAGCATTTTGTATACTGTAAAATGCTGTATACTGTAACATTTTGTATACTGTAACATTTTGTATACTGTAACATTTTGTATACTGTAGCATTTTGTATACTGTAACATTTTGTATACTGTAGCATTTTGTATACTGTAACATTTTGTATACTGTAACATTTTGTATACTGTAGCATTTTGTATACTGTAACATTTTGTATACTGTAGCATTTTGTATACTGTAACATTTTGTATACTGTAGCATTTTGTATACTGTAACCTTTTGTATACTGTAACATTTCCCAACACAATCTATTTGATTATATGGTGCCTGGGGGTTCATTTGTGTCCATTTTAGTTTCAGTCCTATGTTTTGGTTCTAAATGGTGCATTTTTATATAGCGCTTTATCCAAAGTGCTTTAGAATTTGTTCCTCACATTTTAGCCGTTCACTCACACATTCACACACCGATGGCGGAGGCAACCATGCGAGGTGCCAACCTGCTCATTGGGAGCAGTTAGGGGTTACAGTAAGTGTCTTGCTCACGTACACTTCGACACGCTGCCCGGGAGGAGCGGGAATCGAACCAGGAACCTCCGGATTACCAGACGACTGCTCTACCTCCCGAGCCACTGTCGCCCCCCATGTCGCAGCACTAAAACTATTCTGTTTTTTTTTTATGATAGAAGCTTTGATTCGAAACACTGGCCCTATACTTGCTTGTGCTTCTGGGAAATTGGAGTTTAATTATAATAATCTCTTTCTTTAGTAATGGCAGTGTTCTTGATTTGAAGGTCCCTTACAGAAGGTCTACACAAATCTGTCCCATTGAAAAGAATTGTCAACATCATTCAAGTGTTATCAAATGCATTTCCAATGTGTTCTTTTGGGGGGGGGGGGGGGGACAGTTCACACGTGATTTACTTGAATCTACATGTGCTCACACATGTGGTATTACATGGGAAACCTTGCTGTCACATATTATCACATGTGAACTGTAATACCTTCACGTGACCTACATGTATGTGGAATCAGATGACTATGGAAATGACCATGGAAATGACACGTGAAATAACGTAAGAATAATGAATCATTTAAATGTATAAAATGTTCCAACAATGCACTGAAAAGATGTGTGATAACACATGACTTTGCGTATAATGCAGTTCATGTGACGTACAATAACACAGGGGGAAACACAGCTATATATACTCAATGTTGTAATGTAACGAAGTACAAATACTTTGTTACTGTACTTGAGTCGAACTTTCCACGTATCTGTACTTTACTTCGTTATTTACAGTATATTTCTGGCAACTTTCACTTTTACTCCACTACATTTCCGAAATAAAATGTATACTTTTACTCTACTACATTTTCCCTAAGCATCTGAGTTAGTCTTTTGGAGGGAATCTGCACCTGGAAAATCCTGGAAAAGTCTTTGAAATTGATTTATGGAGGCGTGGGAACCCTGAATATTGTACTTTAGTGTAAGGAAGCCACAATGAAATTCATAATCAAAATCTCTAACTGCTCACTTTCTTTCAACTTTTACTTTTACTTTTACTTCCAATACAAGTACATTTAATATCAGAAAATTACTTTTGATACATAAATACAGTAACTATCAGATACTTTAAGACTTTTTTTTTTTACTCAAGTAATATTCTAAAATGTGACTTTAACTTCTACCAAAGTCATTTTCTGGTAAGACACTTGTACTTCTACTGAAGTATCGCTTTCATGTCGTTTATACAAGACCGCATAATAAGATAAGATAAGATAATCCTTTATTGATCCCCTAGGGGAAATTCGGGTGTCAAAGCAGCATGGGGGGGGGGGTACAGGGTGGGGAATGCATAGCTTCACAGTACAATACAATATAGTCATATAAAATATAATAATAAAAATAATAATAAATAATAACCCTTTCACTGCCGCACTACCAAAACGGTTAACCCCTTCACTGCGACAATTCACAGAAGGTTAACCCTTTCACTGCCACACACAGCAGCCGATTAACAACCGGCGACCGTCGGTTGTGTGATAGTAAGGGGTTAACCGTCTGTCGTGTGGCAGTGAAAGGGATAATAATGATGCTCCAGGCAGGCTAGGTGCCTCTTACTTGCTCGTCCGATAGGTGTACTTGTAGGTGACCTCCCTGGAGATCTGGCGGGCCAGTCCGAACAGCTCGTCCCTGCGGGTCAACAGAGCCACGTCCCTCATGCACAGCTGGGCCGCCGCCTCGTTCACCGTCAGCTACGGGCGAGAACCACGACCAGGGTTAGTTCTTCAGACGAGCTCCAAACCAGCCAGGCTGCGTTTAAATCTGTGCTTAAGCCTTTCACTACCACACTACCAAAAAGGGTTAACCCTTTCACGGCGACAATACAGAAGGTTAACCCTGTTCAATGCCTACACGACAAAGGGGTTAACCCGTTCGCAACCACACTTCAGAAGGTTAACCCTTTCACTACCACACTACTACGACGGTTAACGTGTGGTAGTGAAAGGGTTAACATTCTGTAGTGTGGTTGTGAACGGGTTGACCCGTTGTCGCGTGGCGGTGAAAGTGTTAACCGTCTGTAGTGTGGCAGTGAAAGGGTTAACCGTCTGTAGTGTGGTAGTGAAGGGGTTAACCTAACGATGAGAAACTCAAGGTTCTAGCTGACGTTTTTAAAGTAGGATCAGTACTTTTCTGTGACTCATTGCATTTGATTGTGAAGATGACTGAGGACCGGAACGAGCTACGGTAGCTGCTGTACGCTGTGACGCCACCTTGGCATTATACTAGACCAGGGGTCAGCGACCTTAGGCACGTGTGCCACCATTGGCACGCGGTATCTTAACCAATGGCATGCTAGCAAGTGTGTAAGAGAGGAACCTTTTTGGAAATGTTGAAGTGTCCTCTCATCTCTAGGGCCGAGTTACCTCTTTCACAGTTGCACGGCCTGTTATTTATGGTAGTTTGACTGATATACCAGGGATATTTCAGGGTCGGAACCAATCAGTCAGTCTGTTGTTTGCCGAACATTGAGTGTTAAACGCCATTTTGAGACCAAACGTGAGAAAACTTCAAAGGATGAGGCAGACGAGGCTGAATGTGCAAGCAAGCATCTCATAAAGACGGCAGCATTCTTGTATAGCGCTCTTATATAATTATGAGAGGAAAATGGTTATTAAAACTATTGATATGCACGTTGGATGGAATAGAATTACAGATCTGTTGGAGATTTACATTTTGATGTGGTGTCATAATTAAACGTAACGTTAACCTTAACGTTGACACTGGTTAACAAGAACATTTTAAAATGGCACTTTCATATCAAAAAGGTCGCTGACCCCTGTAATAAACTACACGTGAACCATGTGTTGTGGTTGTGCTTGGTGGACAACCTCGTGCAGGGTGAGGTGCTTCCCGTCCCGCCTCTTGGAGTCGAAGCGTCCGTAGATGGCGCTGTACTTGCGGATCTCCTCCTCGCGCCGCGGGTCGTCTCCCATGTCGAAGATGTGGCTGATCATCTTGGCCAGCTTCTTGTTGCTCCTCAGCTGCTCCTTGACCTCGGCCGGGTCGGTCTTGGGCAGGCCCGGCGTCATGCGGTCCACGCACTCCAGCACCGACTGCACGGCCGCCGCGTCCAGCGCCTCCAGCCCGTCGCGCGGGGAGGACGGCGAGCCCAGGTCGGACGGCGACAGACTCTGCTCGCTGTCGTTGCTGTGTCCCGACCAGAAGCGGGCCGCCTCGCTGCCGCTCTGCAGGGGCGACCCCCCGGCCGACGCCTTGTCCCGCGCCACCTCCAGCCTCCCCGGGTCGGAGCAGGCAGCCACCACGGCTTTGGGCGCTTTGCCGCCGCGCTCCTGCGCTCCGTGCAGCGCGGGCGAGCCCTCGGGTAGCTTGTAGACGGGGATGCTGCAGACGGGCAGCGAGGCGAGCGGCTGGTTGAAGAGCGCCGGGTTGGTCACCCAGTCGCGGAGGGCCTTCTGCAGGCGCCGGACGTGCAGCGGCTTGCTGGCCATGCCCACCAGGGCCATGATCTCCAGGAACTCATCCTCGCCCGCCTCGCACAGCTGCTGCACGTCGTCGCCGCCCTGCTGGATGAAGGCCTCGTAGTAGTACAGTAGGTTGGCGCGCTGCAGGATCCGGTACAGCTGCAGCTCCCCAAGGGTCCTTGGCAACACCGCCGCCATAACCTGGAGGAAAGGACGGCGAAGAAAACAGCAACAACCGAGAGCGGTGTTAGGTGGAAGTTACCGCCAATGGAGAGAAATGGGATTATAATCTTAATAATAATAATAATAATTAATAAGTGACCGAAACTGATGGTCTGAGTCTATATTGCTCTATATTGTATAAATAAGAGATGGGATCCACACTTGGTAACGGACGATGCCTTAAGTTTAGACTCAAAACCAGTATCGGCAGTAAGGAAACGGTACGGACGCTTCCGCTCGTTTAGAATATCCGCACAGGGCTTCTTTTGGTGCGCTTCATTTGAACTCGCCAATTACAGCATAGAGAGTGCGGGCACGTCACTGAGGCGAATCAGGCTCTCCGTGTTTTCTTTGGCGTTTGAAATATCTGAATCATATTCAACTATCCCTCTTCTATAGGACTGGATCATATTCAACTATCCCTCTTCTATAGGACTGGATCATATTCAACTATCCCTCTTCTATAGGACTGGATCATATTCAACTATCCCTCTTCTATAGGACTGGATCATATTCAACTATCCCTCTTCTATAGGACTCTGGATCATATTCAACTATCCCTCTTCTATAGGACTGGATCATATTCAACTATCCCTCTTCTATAGGACTGGCTGGATCATATTCAACTATCCCTCTTCTATAGGACTGGATCATATTCAACTATCCCTCTTCTATAGGACTGGATCATATTCAACTATCCCTCTTCTATAGGACTGGATCATATTCAACTATCCCTCTTCTATAGGACTGGATCATATTCAACTATCCCTCTTCTATAGGACTCTGGATCATATTCAACTATCCCTCTTCTATAGGACTGGATCATATTCAACTATCCCTCTTCTATAGGACTGGATCATATTCAACTATCCCTCTTCTATAGGACTGGATCATATTCAACTATCCCTCTTCTATAGGACTGGATTATATTCAACTATCCCTCTTCTATAGGACTCTGGATCATATTCAACTATCCCTCTTCTATAGGACTGGATCATATTCAACTATCCCTCTTCTATAGGACTCTGGATCATATTCAACTATCCCTCTTCTATAGGACTGGATCATATTCAACTATCCCTCTTCTATAGGACTGGATCATATTCAACTATCCCTCTTCTATAGGACTGGATCATATTCAACTATCCCTCTTCTATAGGACTGGATCATATTCAACTATCCCTCTTCTATAGGACTGGATCATATTCAACTATCCCTCTTCTATAGGACTGGATCATATTCAACTATCCCTCTTCTATAGGACTGGATCATATTCAACTATCCCTCTTCTATAGGACTGGATCATATTCAACTATCCCTCTTCTATAGGACTGGATCATATTCAACTATCCCTCTTCTATAGGACTGGATCATATTCAACTATCCCTCTTCTATAGGACTCTGGATCATATTCAACTATCCCTCTTCTATAGGACTGGATCATATTCAACTATCCCTCTTCTATAGGACTGGATCATATTCAACTATCCCTCTTCTATAGGACTGGATCATATTCAACTATCCCTCTTCTATAGGACTCTGGATCATATTCAACTATCCCTCTTCTATAGGACTGGATCATATTCAACTATCCCTCTTCTATAGGACTGGATCATATTCAACTATCCCTCTTCTATAGGACTGGATCATATTCAACTATCCCTCTTCTATAGGACTGGATTATATTCAACTATCCCTCTTCTATAGGACTGGATCATATTCAACTATCCCTCTTCTATAGGACTGGATCATATTCAACTATCCCTCTTCTATAGGACTGGATCATATTCAACTATCCCTCTTCTATAGGACTGGATCATATTCAACTATCCCTCTTCTATAGGACTCTGGATCATATTCAACTATCCCTCTTCTATAGGACTGGCTGGATCATATTCAACTATCCCTCTTCTATAGGACTGGCTGGATCATATTCAACTATCCCTCTTCTATAGGACTCTGGATCATATTCAACTATCCCTCTTCTATAGGACTCTGGATCATATTCAACTATCCCTCTTCTATAGGACTGGATCATATTCAACTATCCCTCTTCTATAGGACTGGATCATATTCAACTATCCCTCTTCTATAGGACTCTGGATCATATTCAACTATCCCTCTTCTATAGGACTGGATCATATTCAACTATCCCTCTTCTATAGGACTGGATCATATTCAACTATCCCTCTTCTATAGGACTCTGGATCATATTCAACTATCCCTCTTCTATAGGACTCTGGATCATATTCAACTATCCCTCTTCTATAGGACTGGATCATATTCAACTATCCCTCTTCTATAGGACTGGATCATATTCAACTATCCCTCTTCTATAGGACTCTGGATCATATTCAACTATCCCTCTTCTATAGGACTCTGGATCATATTCAACTATCCCTCTTCTATAGGACTGGATCATATTCAACTATCCCTCTTCTATAGGACTGGATCATATTCAATTATCCCTCTTCTATAGGACTGGCCAAGACTTGTGTTCGTCGTAAGCCAACAAGCCAAGCTTGAGACTTTGGCTCGCTCTCCTGTGTGAGTCTACGTGTTGGGATTTGTGTTCATCTCGAGAGGGCAGTGCGCGCCGTGCCACCTCCAGTCTGCCTGTTGTGAGAGGGAAGTCTGCGTGAGATGGCAGTCTACATGTTGTGAGAGGGCAGTCTGTGTGAGGGGGCAGTCTGCCTGTTGTGAGAGGGCAGTCTATGTGTTGTGAGGGGGCTGTCTGCCTGTTGTGAGATGGCAGTCTACATGTTGTGAGAGGTCAGTCTGCCTGTTGTGAGAGGGCAGTCTACATGTTGTGAGAGGGCAGTCTGCCTGTTGTGAGAGGGCAGTCTACATGTTGTGAGAGGTCAGTCTGTCTGTTGTGAGAGGGCAGTCTACATGTTGTGATGGGGCTGTCTGCCTGTTGTGAGAGGGAAGTCTATACGTGTTGTGAGAGGGCAGTCTACGTGAGGGGGCAGTCTGCCTGTTGTGAGAGGGCAGTCTACATGTTGTGAGAGGGCAGTCTATGTGTTGTGAGAGGGCAGTCTGTGTGAGGGGGCAGTCTGCCTGTTGTGAGAGGTCAGTCTACATGTTGTGAGAGGGCAGTCTGCCTGTTGTGAGAGGGCAGTCTACATGTTGTGAGAGGGCAGTCTATGTGTTGTGAGAGGGCAGTCTGTGTGAGGGGGCAGTCTGCCTGTTGTGAGAGGTCAGTCTACATGTTGTGAGAGAGCAGTCTGCCTGTTGTGAGAGGGCAGTCTACATGTTGTGAGAGGGCAGTCTATGTGTTGTGAGAGGGCAGTCTGTGTGAGGGGGCAGTCCTGCCTGTTGTGAGAGGTCAGTCTACATGTTGTGAGAGGGCAGTCTGCCTGTTGTGAGAGGGCAGTCTACATGTTGTGAGAGGGCAGTCTGTGTGAGGGGGCAGTCTGCCTGTTGTGAGAGGGCAGTCTGCCTGTTGTGAGAGGGCAGTCTACATGTTGTGAGAGGGCAGTCTGTGTGAGGGGGCAGTCTGCCTGTTGTGAGAGGGCAGTCTGCCTGTTGTGAGAGGGCAGTCTACATGTTGTGAGAGGGCAGTCTGTGTGAGGGGGCAGTCTGCCTGTTGTGAGAGGGCAGTCTGCCTGTTGTGAGAGGGCAGTCTACATGTTGTGAGAGGGCAGTCCAACTTATACTGGAGGCAGAAGGCTAATGTTAGAATAGGAAAGGAGAAATCAAGAGACTTCCCGGTGGAGAAGGGTGTAAGACAAGGATGCATCTTGTCCCCTGTACTCTTTAATATGTACAGTGAATCACTGATGAAAAAAGGTCTGAGAGGAGGGAAAGGAGTAAAACTTGGCGAAGAGAACATCACCAATATAAGATACGCGGATGACAATGCTATAGTCTGTAACTGTCAAGAAGATCTACAGGACATGATGAATAAGCTGAATGTCGAATGCAAAAACTATGGAATGTCACTAAACACAAAGAAAACTAAAGTAATGATCATTGAAAAAACACCAGGAACTGTTTGTAAAATACAGGTGGATGGAGAAAAACTTGAACAAGTGAAGGAGTACATGTACCTTGGAAGCTGGATCAGTGAAGGTGGAAGAGCTAACATGGACATTAAGAGAAGAACCGGAATTGCAAAGGGCGCATTCTGGAACCATAAAGAATTATTGAGAAGAAACATAAGTTGGAAAACGAAGACCAGGATTTTGGAAACGTATGTTATGTCAGTCTTTTCATACGGAGCAGAAGCATGGACGCTGAATGAAGAGGCAAAGAGGATGATAGACTCTTTTGAAATGTGGACACTGAGGAAGATGCTGAAGATAACATGGAAGGATAAGATCAAGAATGAGGAGGTACTGAGAAGAGCGGATATGCAAGGGGGACAGCTGCTGGAGAGGTTGAAAAAGAGAAAGATGGAGTTGTGCGGGCATGTTCTGAGAGGATCCAGCGGGGAGATGTTCAAGAAGGTGGTGATGGGGAAGGTGGATGGAAAGAGAGGAAGTGGAAGACCAAGAAGAGGCTGGGTAGACGATGTCTGTGATTGGAGTGGAGTGAGAGGCGGAGTCACGGAGTTGGAGAGAAGAAGTGGGGACAGAATGGGTTGGAGAGTGATAGGCAACCTTCGGAACGAAGAAGCCACCTAATGATGATGAGTCTGTGTGAGGGGGCAGTCTGCCTGTTGTGAGAGGGCAGTCTGCCTGTTGTGAGAGGGCAGTCTACATGTTGTGAGAGGGCAGTCTGCCTGTTGTGAGAGGGCAGTCTATGTGTTGTGAGAGGGCAGTCAATTTTACACCACGTGGACGAAAGAAGAAAAAAATGATGTGTGACCTAAATTATGGTGTAATTTTTTTCACCTCAAAAGGAAAAAAGGGAGAGGAAAAGAGAGAGAGAGAAAGAGGCCTCTCGCTTTTGACTCTTATACTACTTTTACCTTTGTGTGTGTGTGTGTGTGTGTGTGTGTGTGTGTGTGTGTGTGTGTGTGTGTGTGTGTGTGTGTGTGTGTGTGTGTGTGTGTAAGTGTGTGTGTTTGTTTGTGTGTGTCTGTGTGTGTGTCTGTGTGTGTGCGTGTGTGTCTGTGTGTGTGCGTGTGTGTGTGTAAGTGTGTGTGTTTGTTTGTGTGTGTCTGTGTGTGTGTCTGTGTGTGTGCGTGTGTGTGTGTCTGTGTGTGTGCGTGTGTGTGTGTGCGTGCGTGCGTGCGTGTGTGCGTGCGCGCGCGCGCGTGTGTGTGTATGTGTGTGTGTGAGGCCCTGCCGAGGGCTGCAAACAGGGGAGTGGCGGTCAGCGGCGCCCTGGGTTGCTGAGAGGACCACATGCCTCACCACGCCTCTGCAGGATGTGTAGGTGGTGGGCTCGCCCAGAATAGGCCCCAGCTATAGCCTCAGCCCAGGGAGCCTAGTCCCAACCAGCCACTTAAATACTCTGGACTTGGGAAGACTGACTGAGGAGTGGAGAGGATTTCAAATAATAACCGCAGCAGAGCGGATGCCGTCTACTTCGGCCAGGGGGGGGCCGTTAAATGAATGCTACAGTCAGCGTACCCCCTAGGCTGATTGATTGATTGATTGAAAACTTTATTAACAGATTGCAGAATGGGTACAATGCAGTACGGCTCAATACACACAATTGTTAAGGGGATGCAGACCAGAGAAAGACTTGTTTACATCAGGGTCCCCCATTTTAAATTCATTCATAATGACATTTATGACATACACAACTGAACATACAGATATACTACAGCATCATGTATACATGCATCCATCCACTGGCTTCAGCCAGGAAAGACTTGGCGAGTCCCGTCAGGTCGCTTGTGACAATACACACGCCGTAATAAATGTTGCAGTGCAGTTTGCGCTACTGTGTATCCAGTGTAACCATCTGTGCAATGCATGGTCTGTTTGTTGACGTCTACCAAACTATTTACTAGCTGGGATGACGTTTGTATGGGTGTAATTAGTAGGGATGGTTGTTTTGTATGGGTGTAATAGCCATTTGGGACTCCCTTGAAACAAACGAGATTGATTGATTGATTGATTGATTGATTGATTGATTGATTGAAAACTTTATTAACAGATTGCAGAATGGGTACAGTACAGTACAGCTCAATACATACAATTGTTAAGGGGATGCAGACCAGAGAAAGACTTTCGTCTTGTTTACATCAGGATACATGGGGTTGAATCCTGATATTATTATCCCAGACTGTGGAATGCTCTCCCCAACCACCTGAGAGCACCACAAACTGTTGACACTTTTAAACGTGGACTCAAGACCTACCTTTTTAGAAAGGCCTTTTATTAGTTGTTATGTATTATCATAGCTATGTTGTTCTGCTATGTGTTCTTCTTTTTTTATATATATTTTTATTTTATTCTTTTTAACTCTGTAGCACTCCGAGATTCTCAGGAAGGTAGGGTGCGTTATATGAAATGTATTATTATTATTATTATTATTATACATTTCTGACGTAGGCGTTCTTACGTAAAGTACGCCGGGCAACGGGAAAGCTAGTTTAGCAAGTTCAACCGTTCACCTGAAGAACACGAGGCACGCGTTGGGTAAGAAGGGCGTCGCGGCACAATGGTATTAGACCTATACTCCCACGACGACTGTACTTTATTTCAGCTCGTCTACCATGGGCTATTTAGCTAAACAAACAGAGTGAATGAATGAATGAAAACTTTATTTAACAGATTGCAGAATGGGCACAATACAGTACGGCTCAAGTATACAATTGTTAAGGGGATGCAGACCTGAGAAAGACGTTTGTCTTGTTTCCATCACAGGGTCCCCGGTGAAGCATATGGACACTGTTATATACAATTACTTTTAGAATCCGCGGAGGACACTGTCTACTGAATGGGATGATGGACCGTGTAGAAATAGCAGCAGGGTCTATGAATGCAATAATATACAGCGAAATTAGTAGGCTTGGCAAAAAAAAAAAAGATAGTACCAGATTCTTAATTAAATCATATCTGCTATTTGATCAATAGCAAAGAAGATGCAATAAAATGTAACAGTTAAATAATGAATAGACCTACCTGGAGTACTTGGTCCGCTTGGTCTAGTATAGTAGATGTCAGGCTTCAGAAGAGTCTGGGTCTGAAGAACAATCTGACAGAATCAATATCCAAAACGCCGTGTCGCTAAAAGAAAAAAAAGACAACTATTTCCTCGATGAGACCTGCTGCTAGTCGAAAATACAAAGTGCGCGACTCAACTTGAAGCTCCCTTTTTTTTTTTTTTTTTTTTTTTTTTTTTAACTTTAATGGTCCACCTCTTCTTCACCCGTCGGACCGAGAAGAAAAAACACAGCAATGTGTGCGTGAAAAACCAACGAGATGAGTGCGTGCGTGTCTGTCGTCTGCCTCTATACTATCCACTCCACTCCTATTCCTCCACACCTATTGAAATTGGGATATTCCGCGGTTGCTACAGCGCCGCACGCCCACGCAGCCTGCGTGACGCAAATCCCGGCGTGGGCGGACAGGGGCGTGGGAGGCTTTCTGCATGGAATACCAAACACCACATCGCACAGGCAGGCCTGCTCAGCTGGGACCTTAGAGAGGAGGATCGACACCCGCGCACTGTGTAGACTAGAGAGAGAGAGGGGTGGGGGGAGAGAGAGGGAGGGAGGGAGGGAGAGAGAGAGAGAGGGAGGGAGAGAGAGGGAGGGAGGGAGAGAGAGAGGGGGGGGGTGGGGGGAGAGGAGGGAGAGAGAGAGAGGGGGTGGGGGAGAGAGGGAGAGTGAGGGAGAGAGGGAGAGAGAGAGAGGGGGAGAGAGAGAGGGAGTCAGGACTCAGGAGAGAGAGAGAGTATGGGAGAGAGATAAAAAAGATAGACGAATTAATACAGAGAGAGGGGGAGAGAGATAGTAGGAGAGAGAGAGATAAAAAAGATAGACGCAGAGATACAGAGAGAGGGGGAGAGAGAGTATGGGAGAGAGAGAGATAAAAAAGATAGATGCAGAGATACAGAGAGAGGGGGAGAGAGAGTATGGGAGAGAGAGAGATAAAAAAGATAGACGCAGAGATACAGAGAGAGGGGGAGAGAGATAGTAGGAGAGAGAGAGATAAAAAAGATAGATGCAGAGATACAGAGAGAGGGGGAGAGAGAGTATGGGAGAGAGAGAGATAAAAAAGATAGACGCAGAGATACAGAGAGAGGGGGAGAGAGAGTATGGGAGAGAGAGAGATAAAAAAGATAGACCCAGAGATACAGAGAGAGGGGGAGAGAGAGTATGGGGGAGAGAGAGATAAGAAAGATAGACGCAGAGATACAGAGAGAGGGGGAGAGAGAGAGTATGGGGGAGAGAGAGATAAGAAAGATAGATGCAGAGATACAGAGAGAGGGGGAGAGAGAGTATGGGGGAGAGAGAGATAAGAAAGATAGACGCAGATACAGAAAGAGGGGGGGATAGAGAGAGAAGAAGAATCTGCTTGCATTTCAGCAGAAAGAAACTTTTTTTTAATGAGTTGCTTTTCTTTATGGGAATTGTGCGTATATACCCCTCGGTTATACCCTAAGTCTCAACGTTTTTGTCGTTTTTGTAGTCTATTGATCATTATATTGTAGAAACTATAGGAAACTATAGGCCTATTATATACTCCACTATAGCACTATAGGCGATCTAGTTCCACGTTATTGCTGCACAGTAAAAAGAGCAGTAAAAAGAATAATGAAACTATAGTGCGTCAATGAAATAAGGAGCTATGAAAATTCGAATCAGATTTCACAAATTGGCCCCTAGAAATGTGATAGCCATGCAAATGGTGTCTAACTCGGGAAGGAAATGATTATTCCTGGCAAGCCGGTCCAATAGGAAGTCCGGATTATTTTGCGTGCATATTAAAATATTAGGCAAATAATTCAGTTTTGCTAAAATGATCAATATTGTCTCCCGAATGCGCCTTTCATTTCAGACAGCTCTCCGGAGAGAGAGATAGAGAGAGAGAGAGAGAGAGAGAGAGAGAGAGAGAGAGAAAGAGAGACAGAGGCTGGGGCGTGTGGAGGTTGAGAGATGAGGGAATTTGGTCCCATGAGCACAGACCGACTTACACACCCACGCTGCTGAGATTCAGCTGGTCTCTCTCTCAGACCACAGCAGTGGACACGAGAGAGAAAAGCTCGTCCGTCCACAAATAATACTTCTGCGTGAATACCTATAGGCCTATAGTAGTAGGCATAGGCCCTATACCATTGCTGGTTTCAAGAGACTGCAATGTCGTTGCTATTGTATGCAACCAATGTGCGTTCATTGCATCCATCATTGCCACAATGACAATAGACTGACCATTGCTACTTTTGAGCACAGGATTATAGCTTTTGACCTTCGTTTTTCAGCCAGGCGTCGCTCATCCGTGTCTGTAGTAATTGACATAAGTCAGTCAAATAAAATAAGTAAAATTAAACGTAGCGCCAATCAATGTTTACTAGGTTTCTACAATTACGAGACAGGTGTACATTTAATTAATGTAAAACAAGGGACTCCGAATAACAAGAGAGGGGGAGGGACACAAACGTGTTGTTTTTGTTATCCCTGCTCTCCCCTACAAGAAATGTTGGGTGAAAAGTCCTTTTAATGCATTTACATTCAAACCGACACAGGTTGCAAAAAATAACTCTTGATAGAAAGAAGCCTCTCTCATCTGGAGCCCCACTCAAATCTCCACACAATAGCCTGTGTGTGTAGTAACTGACTCTGCCTGATTCAGTATCAATGAGCTATTTTGGGGAATTAGGCCACAGCCACCATCACAGTGTAACAGCCCTAGGGAGCGAGGAGATGAGCCTTTGTTTTCCCCTGGTAACAAAAAAAAGTAGGAATTTACACTGCGCACAGAGGCTTCTCGTATGCTCTTGTGAGCCCAAGGTTTCAAAAGACCCATATGATGATAAATCTATTTGTTGAGAGAAGGGGCATGCTTGCTTTTCAAACCTCGTCTCTCTGTTTGCTGAGCTATACCAGGAGGGACTGTTAAGCAAAGCACCTGGAAGCGGGCACAGTGGCTGCGCGGGGGAAGGGAGAAGGAGGAGCGCTTGCGACCGGCTTTTCCAATAAGTATTAATGATGTGTTTTCCACATGCACGCGATGAGCAGGTAGGCTCCGTTTCCAGTGCACCCACCTACTCCTTTAATCCTGGTCTGGTTGTTCCGTGCGCGTGGTGGACATGACCTTCTAATAGGGCTGGGCGATAAAACGATAACGATAAATATCGCGATAAATTATTTCCTCGAAATAAACATGAAACGTGGTCGCAAAGTTTCGATATATCGATTTTCCAAGTTTGGCTCCGTTCAGCCTCGGCTCAGCTCACTCACTAACAACCAACGTTACGTGATGACGTCCTTACGCACCACAGCTCAGGACTCAAGGCTGCTAGGATACTTAGCTTGCACGGCGATATTTAATATATTTACGTGCCGAGTATGTGTGTGGCGAGAATTCTGATGCCACGGTTATAGTAGTGTGTGATATACGGTGGACGTCGTTGCAATGTATTGTGGCGGAACAGAGTATTTTAGGGATATTTACTAGTACATTGTCATGGAATACATGCTTGTAAACGAAGCTGGCTAGGTTAACTAGCTTGCACGTCGCTGTTTTTATATATTTACGTGCCGAGTATGTGTGTGGCGAGAATTCTGATGCCACGGTTATAGTAGTGTGTGATATACGGTGGACGTCGTTGCAATGTATTGTGGCGGAACATAGTATTTTAGGGATATTTACTAGTACATTGTCATGGAATACATCGCTTGTAAACGAAGCTGGCTAGGTTAACTAGCTTGCACGTCGCTGTTTTTATATATTTACGTGCCGAGTATGTGTGTGGCGAGAATTCTGATGCCACGGTTAGAGTAGTGTGTGATATACGGTGGACGTCGTTGCAATGTATTGTGGCGGAACAGAGTATTTTAGGGATATTTACTAGTACATTGTCATGGAATACATCGCTTGTAAACGAAGCTGGCTAGGTTAACTAGCTTGCACGTCGCTGTTTTTATATATTTACGTGCCGAGTATGTGTGTGGCGAGAATTCTGATGCCACGGTTAGAGTAGTGTGTGATATACGGTGGACGTCGTTGCAATGTATTGTGGCGGAACAGAGTATTTTAGGGATATTTACTAGTACATTGTCATGGGATACACAGTACTGCTCGCTCTGGCTAACGTGCGCGGACTGATGACGACATCAACTCGAGACATTCACAGCAGAAAAATAAGTCTATTAATAGCCCGTCCATCGGCGCCGGGCATAAAAAGTTAATTAAACTTGACAGACATTATATCGACGATAATTATCGATATCGAGTTATATGAAAATAATTTTATAATTTTATCGCAATAACGTTTTTGGTCATATCGCCCAGCCCTACCTTCTAAAGCATAATACAAATTTCGTCAATGACAAAACTGAGGAAAACAAAAACAAGCCCTGTGAGCTTTGGAAATGACTCAACAACCAACTAGGCTGCAGTAAAAAAAAAACTGAAAACCAGATTTACAAACATCAACATAAAGACAGAAAACACTCTCATCACAGACAAGCTGGATGTGGCCAATTACTTAAACATATTCTTTACAAACATAGCCACAACACAACCTCTTAACATGCAAAGGCCCACATGTGGGCCCTCTTGAGGACGATTTTCCCACCTGCACTCTAGCAACCTCTAGCGGCTCGGGTGTGCATATTTTTTAATACAATATATATATATCGAATTAAAGCC
This sequence comes from Notolepis coatsorum, assembly GCF_963971535.1. Lineage (NCBI taxonomy): Eukaryota > Metazoa > Chordata > Actinopteri > Aulopiformes > Paralepididae > Notolepis > Notolepis coatsorum. The sequence continues at coordinate 53,597,553 of NC_140165.1, read as the reverse complement.
CTATTTGTTGCCTGTCGATAGCCAGGCTACAAAATCCGTTCAGCGGTTCTCGAGTTACATGCCAATATGTGAGGCGTGCGCCGAAGTACATGGCAGACTTTTTATTTTTTCAAATACCACTCCAGACTCTCGAGCCTCTACCTCCATCAATCATTTGCCGATCTCGAAGATTATTGGACACGGTTGTAAGAAATTAGTAGGGCTTTCCAATGGTACCCCAGCTGGGAATGCGTGAATCAGGGATCTAGGTGAAAAGTCACAAGCCAAAACAGGAAGAGAATTCTCCGTCGAATGCATTGAAATCTATGAGAAAATCGTTTTCTGAGCCCTCTCACCTTTTACCAAAACTGCGTCTAATCACTCATTTCTGAACGGATTCCTATGAAATTTGGACCTGTACTACAAAAGAGATCGGGACTTCGGGAGATCGGGCCTTCTCTCGTACTGCACCCCGACTCTGGAACTCCCTCCCCCAGTCCATCAGAGACTCCCCTACACTCTCCACCTTCAAAGCTCGCCTCAAAACCCACCTGTTCTCCCTTGCCTTCAACCCCCCCCACCCTTAAACCCCCCCCCTCCCCTCCAACCTGATTGATGTCTGTCTCCAGTCTTTTTTGTGCTATCAGGCTGTCTCCCCTGTTCCCCCCATGGTCTCATGTTCCTTTTGTTTTTGTTTCTTTGTTGTTTTTGTTTTTGTTTCATTGCTTTCGTTTCTTTGTTTGTACTCCTGCTCCCGACTACTGTCAGCGACTTCGGGTTATTGAGAAGCGCTATATAAATTCAATTAATTATTATTATTATTATTAAAAGACTTCAGGCTATGGACCCAGTGTGTCTTCTTAGCCATAGCAATGTTTTTGGAAATACTACTTCTAGACTACTAACTACTACAGAAAAACATGAGTAACAAGTTTTTCTACAACTCAAGTTCAGACCTATCTTACTCTATTTCATTAGCACTAGAAGTGAGTTTTCATTATTCTATCGGAAACTACAGAATGTCATCTTTCAAAAGAGACCAGGCTCATGCATGTGCTATAAGTATAACGTATAGTATTTTGGTTTGAAAAGAAAGTATGCAGTCCTCAAAAACTAAAACTAAAATGGCCAATTTTGGGGGCGCCTGTTTTAATAAACTACCCTCCCACTCTGGGCATTTTGGGGTAGAACACATCCAAGCCTTCTACAAAAACCTAGGGGTTCGCAAAGATGACTTCAAACTTGAAATGGTAACAACTGATGAGGTGTTCAAAAAACTGAGCGCCCTCCAACCTAACAAGGCCACTGGCCATGACAATATCCCCTCCAAATTCCTCAGAGACTCAGCAGCCACCATCACCCCAGTCATCACCCACATAATAAACCTCTCCATAAAACAGGGGCACGTCCCCAAATATTTCAAAATTGCGAGAGTGACCCCCCTGCACAAAAAGGCAGCAAATTAGACCCAGGCAACTACCGCCCTGTTTCTATTCTTACCTCCATCTCGAAAGTTATGGAAAAAATAGTCTACGAACAGGTCGAAAAGTACCTTGCGGAAAAAAGCGAATCTACGAATTCCAATCTGGCTTCAGAACATCCCATTCCACTGACACATGCCTTCTCTATTTGAACAACCACATCAAACACAAGGTGGACGCGGGCAAATACATGGTCATGCTGGACCTCCAAAAGGCTTTCGACACTGTCAATCACTCCATTCTGATTGATAAGCTAAAAGCAATTGATTTTGATAGTTCATCAGTGAGCGGATGCAATCCTACCTGGAGGAGAGAGAACAGATGGTGGAGGTGAACGGTACACTGCCCCCCCCACAAGGAAGCATACTAGGACCTTTACTGTGCCTAATTTATGCAAATGCATGTCATCAGCTTGTGACTCCAACTTGTTCCTGTTCGCGGACGACTCAGCCCTGCTGGTCTCTGACAGGGATAAGTTGCAGGTTGAAAAAACCTTCAGCTCTGAACTCGGCAGAATCTGCACCTGGCTCGCTGATAACAAACTATCATTACACCTTGGTAAAACAGAATCCATTCTCTTTGGATCAAATAACAAACTCAGCAAGGCCAACGGCTTCTCTGTTACAGTGGGTGACAATATTGTCACAAGGAAAGATGAAATTACCTACCTCGGTTCCATCCTAAAGGCAAATCTTTCCTGTGACAAAATGGCAACCAATGTAATCAAAAAAGTCAACCAACGAAAAAGATTCCTGTACAGGATCTCCTCTCTGGTAAACAAGAATACCTTGAAGACTCTAACAGGAGCACTCATTCAAGGGTACTACGACTATGCTTGCACCTCATGGTACCAAAGCCAAAAGCTCTAAAAACAAGGCTACAAACATCACAAAACAAACTGGTCAGACTACTGCTTGGCCATACTCCTAAAACCCACCTTACCCCTACACGTCTATTCTTATCCCAACCCATGTTTGCATGTTTGCGATCTGATTGGCCACTGACGTTTCTGGTCATGTGACATGTGCGCCCAATCGCGTGACCCGACCATTTCTGCCTCGACCAGCAGCAAACTACCTAACGCCTACGATCCACACTCTAACCGTAACCAACTTCGAAAGAGTGCCTAAGCTTAACCGGCGAAAGAACTTGCCGTCACACGATATCGCCCTGCTCTAAGACAAACTCTAACCTTAACCAACTTCGAAAGAGTGCCTAAGCTTAACCGGCGAAAGAACTTGCCGTCACACGATAGGCACGACCAGAAACGTCAGTGGCCAATCAGAGAACAAAACGCGAACGCGGAAGCAAACATGGGTTGGGATAAGAATTTAGGCTACCCCTACCCATTTTGACAACCTAGGATGGCTTAGAGTATATGACAGAGTATAGCAACTTGCAATGGGCCTGGGCCCTATTCCCCGTACCTGGTTCAACTAAGTCGATCAAGAGTCCCATTATCCAGATTCAGTTAACCCGATGTTTGAAGCCGGGATTTTCCTGTTCCTCGAAGGTGGATTCAGTCTCGTTAACTCAAACCAGACTTGAGACCCAGGATAAGTGCGCGCGGCCGCTTCAGTTGAAAAGCCATCACGTATCGATAGCAGAGATCCTGATTTTCTAACGGCATTGATTGATTAATTGATTTAAAACTTTATTAACAGGTTGCAGTACGGCTCAATCGCCTCGCCGACAAGTTAAATGCGTTATCTATAGGCTAATTTTAAGTCCCTCATTACCCCAATCAATCAGATTATATTTCTTTAAACTTGCCTGTTGGCAGTAGGTTTATGGAATGGATAATCAAATGAGATCTTGCTAGCGAAAATAATTAGTTAAACTGTTATGCAGAATAAGGATACGGCTCTCTTACCCATTGATTGATGTATGGTGGATCTTTTACTTATCTACACTGTGGTGTAATGGTTTCTGCTTTTGACTTTCACACAGGCGGCCCGGGTTCGAATCCCACTTCTCCTAGTCTTTTCCTTCTTTTTGCAATGTAGGAATAATTCAATTTGGTGCACGTTGAGAGCTATATAAAGAATGACATCCTCAATGCATGTAGATTTATAATATTTTAACTTAGTTAAAACTAGTTCAAGTTCAAGTTCTTTAATAGTTGTCATACAGAAGTACAGAATACTTTCATACAAAATGCTTCTTACTGTTACGCTCCAGAGACTGTGCTAGACAAGATAGTATCAAATAACATAATAACATAATATAGCATGAATTTAGAAGAAGAAAATGAGGTCACAGTGTTCGGTATAGACATATGTACAATGTTCTGAGTTACCATATAATATACAATACACAATACTATGCAGTGTACTAATGTACAGTACTATCTAGTGCAAAGCAGAAATGGGATGAGGTACAATTTTAGGTACAATTTACAGTAAGGTGTACGAGTTGTAGTGCAATCCTTCATCCATAAATATAAAGTGTGGGGAGTGGGTGCTACAGTGTGTTTGTTTAAAGTGGGTGTGTGCTATAAGTGTGTGGAGTGGGTGCTACAGTGTGTTTGTTTAAAGTGAGTGTGTGCGTGTGGATGTGTGTGCTATGTGCGTTTGGTGGTTGTTGTTGTGTAGTGTTCATTCATTGTTCGTTTAGCAGCCTGATGGCCTGGGGATAGAAGCTTCTTCTGAGTCTTTCTGTGCTCGCCTTGAGACTCCTGTATCGCTTGCCTGACCGCAGCAGTTCAAAGAGGCAGTTGTTCGGGTGACTGGAGTCTTTAATGATTCTCTTAGCCTTGCCCTTGCAACGCTTGTAGTAAATGTTCTGGAGGGTGGGGAGCCCCCCTCCAATTGTGCGTTCGGCTGAACGTGTCACTCTTTGTAGTCTGCTTTGGTCTTGTGCAGTGCTATTCCCAAACCAGGAGGTGATGTTGCCGGTCAAGATGCTCTCTATTGTACATGAGTAGAAGTTCTTAAGGATCTTCTGGCTGACTTGGAACTTCCTTAGGCGCCTGAGGAAGTAGAGGCGTTGTCGTGCCTTCTTCACAACACTGTTAATGTGTGTGGTCCATGTCAAGTCCTCGGATATGTAGGCTCCGAGGTACTTAAAGCTGTTGACTCTCTCAACCGGTGCCCCGTCGATGCTGAGGGGGCTGTAGTCCTTGACCCCCGACCTCCTGAAGTCCACAATCATCTCCTTTGTTTTGCTGACGTTCAGGGAGAGGCTGTTTTCCTGGCACCATCCCGCCAGGACCTTGACCTCTTCCAGGTAGGCCCTCTCGTCGTTGGCAGAGATCAGGCCCACCACCACTGTGTCGTCAGCAAATTTGACGATTGTATTGCTACTCCGCTGAGCCACACAGTCGTGTGTGTACAGGGAGTAGAGGAGGGGACTCAGAACGCAGCCCTGGGGGGCCCCTATGTTGAGGGTGATGGATGAGGAGGTGCAGTTGCCTGCTCTCACCACCTGGGGTCTGCCAGTCAGGAAGTCCAAGACCCACTGGCAGAGGTCATAGCCCAAGCCCAGGTCCCTGAGCTTGGCTATGAGTATGGAGGGGACTATGGTATTGAATGCCGAGCTGTAGTCGATGAATAGCATTCTCACATAGTTCCTAGGCTACTTTTGCGTATAATCATTAATATTATATTCCAAAAAAATTATATTGGAAACGCGGGGTTTCGAACACCGGTCGCCCGGTTGGCAGGATTCAGCACTAGCCGCAGCGCCACTGTGCCAGACGTGATATACTCATTGGTTGCCAGGATTCAGCACTAGCCGCAGGGCCACTGTGCCAGACGTGATATACTCATTGTTTATGCATTAATGGACGAGAGACCCGTGTTTAGAATATTTTTCTTACCAAAAAATGAAGTTTTATCTCTTTATTCTCAAATGCATTAATGTGACGTCAACGGCTCATTCAATTTCTCAAATCCGTCAAACAGCGCATCTCATCAGACATTTTAATCCCAGTTACAATATCACACAAAAACCACAATCCCCGCATAGACACTTCAATTTTATGCTTGAATGAAACACAATCCGGCGCTCCGTTAAGCAAATCTACAGCGGAGATTAATATATGAAACTAATCAGAGCCAAACGGCCGATAGGTTTCATTCATTAAAAATATCCCTGCGGGATTCACATTTGCAATGAGCCGTTATTAAAATAACCACATGCAGCGTGTATCGCGACTCCGAGCGCCGTATATGACGTGCATTATTTTATTTAGGACAAAGTAAATCTATAGGCTCAATATGATTTATTATCAGCATTTAGTTCTATTATTATACATTTCAAAAGCCCCCTCTAGGAAAACGAAGCACAGAAACGTAATTCAGAATGGTATAATGCAGATCCTAGACTGTGAGAATCATTTCAGGAAACGAGCTGTCACTTCTTTGCGGGGGCGTGGCCATGGTTCATCCGGCTAACTGAACTTAAGCCTGCTCTCGACCAGGCTCAAACTTTTTGATCTGTTGTCATGGTGATTTAGACAATCCAGCTTCGGGGAATGGGAAGGTCCGGCTTAAGTCAGACTTGACCGAAAGTTATCCGGCTAACTCAGTTATCCAGGTACGGGGAACGGGGCCCTGGTCTACAAGATACACTACACCACTAAGAGACCCATGTACATGTCGAAATATTTCCCAAAGGTCAGTGAATGCCACGACCACAACACCAGAGGAAGTTCCACAAATCATGTTCAACCAGATTGGGCTCAAACAAGGGACTAAAAACGTTTTGCAATATGCCACAATAATGTGGAACGCCCTACCCACAGCCGTAAAATAATGTGAATCCCTACCCTCCTTCAAAACCGCTGCAATTAGAAACTGGCCCCGGTAAATGTCCAAATCCCCCCCACCCACCCACCTACCCAACCCCCTCCAATGTACAGTTTCTTCCCCTTCGGATGTATATATTTTTTCCTTACACAGTACTGTATATTTGTATGTCATGTAGGCTATGTCATAAATGTCCTGATGAATTGAAAATGGAGGACCCTGATGTAAACAAGACGAAAGTATTTTTCTGGTATGCAATGCATCCTCATAGCAGTTGTTTGTATTGAGCCGTACTGTATTGTACCCATTCTGCAATATGTTAATAAAGTTTTCAATCAATCAAACCCGGCTGTAGAGAGGAGTAGCCCAATAAATAAATAAATAAACACATTAATAAATAAATATCTAAATAAAAAGGTGTGTGTGTGATCAACGACATATTTCTGACCATTCAGCCCTGACCTGCAACCAACCCTGCACCCAAAATACCAAAACAAGAACCAACTAGGAAGAGGAGAAAGTAGGTGGACACACAGCCTGTTCCAGAATTGTCTTTTCTTTCGTTTTTTTTCTTTTCTGATACAAGCAAACATTAAAAGTCCAACTGACATCAAACCAGTAACAATTGGCTCTTGTAGGCTATAGGGGAAGTTCCATAATCATACCTGTAGCTGAGATATTGTTACTAAGCTGAAGGGGAAATTACGTGTGCCCCCCCCCCCCTGTCCTTCATACTGCAGATGTTGAATAATGTGTATCCAGCAATGGCATCAGTGTTAAAGGAACACACCGACATTATTGGGAAATGTGCTTATCATCTTCTCCAGAGTCAGACAAAAATATAGATATCAGTTTCCTCTGTTCCAGCTAGCCTAGCTGTTGGCCAAAAAAAACTCTCCAGGAGTTTTAAGCTAGGCTAGTGGTCTATCCGCTTCCATTAATTTGTGTTGTGCTAGGCTAGCTTGCGAAGATACTGTAGCTTTCTACTGAATGCACAGAGAGGAAATTGGTATCTATCTTCTTGTCTGACTCTGGAGAAGATGGTTTTTATACCATATACTGATCCTATCATCTGGAAGGACCTTGGCTGTGACCATAGAATTATGGCAGTGACTTTTGAGTGAGTTTTGGGAAAACGTTTGAATGTGAAAAATAAATCAGCATCGTTTTTTCCCCAGCGGAGTGACCCTTTAAAGGTTTGGGTTAAGTTAGGTGAAAATTATGCCAAGTTATGGCTTTGCAGCCTGGCTGACAAGTGACGACACACTTCCAGGCCACAGGGACTTACAGGTGTCATTCATGCTAGCAAGGACGTTAGCTTCCGCTCCTCAGCTGAATCCTGTGCTCGCCAGCATGAAAGGCTGCAGTGCTACCGATCGAGCCAAATGAACAGGACATTTGGTGAGTTTATTAACAGTGCTACTCCGTTACCCGTGACCCTCTCCGGGGCACTGGGATCATTCTAGACATAACCCAAAGGGAATATCAAATCAGATGTCAATGCATGGATATATTCTAAATAGGGCTGCCCCCTCATACTCAGTTAGTCATGGATTAATCGCTCGGTTTGGTCTCAGTCGACTTAGACTAAGTCAATTAGTCATTTCTTAAACGTTTTATTCCGCACTGAATCAGTTATTTCCTGAAAAAAAGATAAGCACATCTGTGTTAAGCGCTGGATTTAAAGTGGTCCTTCTTGCACATGATTGCATGCGGGGAACAAAAATTCTACAGACTTGTCGTGAAATCAATTGTGATTTCGACTAAGAATTTCCATCCTTGAAGACAGCCCTAGGTTCTAAAGAATAGCCCTAGGTTCTAAAGAGGAGCCCTATGTTCTAAAGAGAAGCCCTATGTTATTTTTTTTTGTTTCTTTTTTATCTTTTTCCCCCTCCATTTTCCTCCGATTTTCTCCCATCCCAATGTTAGTCGTTATGCCAATTCCCAATCCCCTTCCTGGACGCTGCGCACTTACCCCCCACAGTCGGTCTGGGAGAATGGAGGCTATCACGTGCTTCCTCCGACACACGTCCAGCCAATCAACCGCTTCTTTTCACCTGGCAGCGCGGATTCTCATTGAGAGGGCGTAGCGTGTGGAAGGATCACACTATCCCACTCAAGTCCTATCCGTGCTTAGCAGGCGCCCCGACCGAACTGTAGGAGTCGCTGTTTACAACGACCCGGACCCACCCCGCCAGCTTCTCCCACCCTCTAATACTGCCAATTGTATTAGTGTGAACGGCCAGCCAAGCTGGTGACAACCCCGGAGCTGTGAGCTGGATTCGAACAGGCGAATCTAGCCGCTCCGGGGTTTGGTGACGAACGCAATCTCCGTTACGCCACCTGACCGCCCGAGGAGCCCTATGTTCTAAAGAATAGCCAGAGGTTCTAAAGAGGAGCCCTAGGTCCTAAAGAATAACCATAGGTTCTAAAGAAGAGCCTTACAGTAGGTTATAAAGAAGAGCCATATCTGCTAAAGAATAACCCTAGGTTCTAAAGAGGAGCCCTAGGTTCTAAAGAATAACCCTAGGTTCTAAAGAAGAGCCCTAGGTCCTAAAGTATAACCATAGGTTCTAAAGAAGAGCCCTAGGTTCTAAAGAAGAGCCCTATGTTCTAAAGAAGAGCCCTAGGTCCTAGAGAATAACCATAGGTTCTAAAGAAGAGCCCTAGGTCCTAAAGAATAACCATAGGTTCTAAAGAAGAGCCCTAGGTCCTAAAGAATAACCATAGGTTCTAAAGAAGAGCCCTAGGTCCTAAAGAATAACCATAGGTTCTAAAGAAGAGCCCTAGGTTCTAAAGAATAACCATAGGTTCTAAAGAAGAGCCCTAGGTCCTAAAGAATAACCATAGGTTCTAAAGAAGAGCCCTAGGTTCTAAAGAATAGCCCTAGGTTCTAAAGAATAGCCTGAGGTTCTAAAGAGGAGCCGAGCCCTAGGTTCTAAAGAAGAGCCCTCGGTTCTAAAGAAGGGCCCTAGGTTCTAAAGAAGGGCCCTAGGTTCTAAAGCTAGGTTCTAAAGAAGGGCCCTATGTTCTAAAGAAGAGTAACAGTCACCTGCATCTTATTTCGGAAATGTAACACCGTCAAACAGCGACCTCTAGGCAAAAGAGCCCTGCTTGGTATTTGGCACTTTGTTTACATTTTCTGTTTTGGTCCGATGTGTGGGTTGGATTGGAGTGAGCGGGGACAGGGGGAGGGGTTGGATTGGAGTGGGCAGGGACAGGGGGAGGGATTGGAGTGGGCGGGGACAGGGGGAGGGGTTGGATTGGAGTGGGCGGGACAGGGGGAGGGGTTGGATTGGAGTGAGCGGGGACAGGGGGAGGGGTTGGATTGGAGTGGGTGGGGACAGGGGGAGGGGTTGGATTGGAGTGGGCGGGGACAGGGGGAGGGGTTGGATTGGAGTGGGCGGGGGGGGGGGAGGGGTTGGATTGGAGTGGGCGGGGACAGGGGGAGCGGTTGCCACCGCTGGCTCTCTGCCGAGAGAGGTGTGGAGAAATGTAATAGCAGTCAGTTACTAAACTCCAACCCACACATCAGACCTTATGACGGAATTACAGGTCCTACCTTTAAAGGTGCTAGTATAGATAACGTTCAGCTGCTAGATGTCGCACTAGAGCACCAGCATGTCATTTATCATTTATTTAAATGATAAATGAATGAATACATCTTTTGGGGGGGGAGGAAAGAAATACTATTATTCCGTAACTTTCTAAAAGCTGTAATTTTTGGTATTATTATGCTACTTAAAAATGTTATCCATCACCTTCAAACCCGCCGGCTCCTTCCCCCCTTGCAGGTTACTTCCTGGCTGCTTTGTTGCAGATTAATGCTCCTTTTTGTTGTAGGTTAATGCTCCTCTTTGTTGCAGGTTAATGCTCCTCTTATTTCAAAAAGGCAGTTGCTGCTCGCTTCTCTTTCTTCCCTCTCTGCAACTTTTCCCTCTCCCCCAAGTACAAACACATTTCTACGACACGCCCACACCTAGGCCTGTCAGCCCCTCACCCTGTCATATCGCCCACGCGTTTCTACCCCCCCCCTCCACTCCCCTCCACTCCCCTCCTCTCCTCCTCTTCTCCTCTCTTCTCCTCTCCCCTCCCCTCCCCTCCCCTCCAACCAACCAACCCACATGCTCACACTTGTGCTCTAAAAGGAGGTATTTTCATCCAAGTTTAGAAGACGAAGAAGAAGAGAGAAAGAGAGAGAGAGAGAGAAAACCCTGTGCAGCACGAATCACCGTTTACACTGAGCTGGCGCTCGTGGAGAGAAGCGTGTCCCTTTCTCCTGTTCAGTCCGGCAGGGTTAGGAGAGAGTCATCAGCCCCGGGAGGGAAGAGAGAGAGATGTCACAATGAGTCGAGTTTCTAAACGTTTTTCCACACACCATTGTCGTCTGCACCACCGAACACAGCTCATAATCCATCATAAACAACAGAAACCTGTATGTGCGTTATTATAGTACAATATATTTTGGCATGGAGTGAGAATGAAAACATGAATTAGTTCCACAAAACATTGTCTCTTGTTCCACTGACACCTCAGAAATAGTCTTCTTAAGAGTGCATTTATTGGGGGAGGGGGGGGGGGGGCTATTTGCTTGTAGAAAAAGCACCCTGGTTGGTCTTACTTTCTATGTGTTGAGGAAGTGTGGGATGCTATGAGCAGCTTATGTCTGAGAGAACACGTGTGTGCGTGCGTGGGCGGCAAGTGTGTATATAGGGGCGAATGTGAGTGTGTGTGTGTGTGTGCGCGTGTTGTCTGTAACCGTACGTGTGCACGCAGCAACACACTCGCGTGGGCGTTTTGGGCAAGGATGTGTGTGGGCGTGTTGGTGTGTAGGCGGAGGTCGTGTGACATGACACACACACATAAGGACTGTAGCTTTTTGTGAGTGAAACTTTCTTATGGCAGGAAAAGAAGAAAAAAAAGTAGATTGTAGAAAATGTAAGAGTGCCCCCCCCCCCGGCCCCCCCTTCCTCCACTTCTGAATCTCTGTAACGTGTCTCACCGTGATCACCACCACGTCGCTCCAGACGGGGGACACTGGTTCGCACCACTACTCCCACGCCGGGGGTCCAGCGTAGGAGGTCTCTCTGGCTCTTTCTGCTGGCTGATAGCGAGGTTGACTTTTTCACATGTCAGCGACACTGACGGGGGGGGGGGGATTTGCCCAGGTGGGCGGGGCGCTGACCGTGCCCCCCCCCCCCACCTCTCTCCCGACACCCACTCTTGAGTGCTGCTGCAGAGTGCTGACGTCGACAGATGTCCTAAAAAAAAATTACGCAGGCGAAAGGCTGATATGCTTTTATACCTTCACAACCACAACCAGCCCACAATGCGCCAGTCAGAGAGAGAGACCAAAGTGGGCGCCCTGATTTGAACGCCGCACGCGTTTGTTTTGTGAGATTATTTTAGTTTTTTTTGTTCACCTTTAAAAACCCTTCTGTTTTTTTCTTCTTCTTTGCCTGGGTAAATTCCCTTAAAAAAAAAAAAGAAAAAAACGTAGATACGAGAAAAAATTTATTAAAAACAATAAGGGCTACCAGAGTGCAATTAAAGTTGATGCAGGCTTTGAAGTAAAAGCCACACATTTTAGCTGATTATTGCTGTTAAGTATTTTTTTTTTTTTTTTTTTGATCTGTAGCCAGCAGGCATGAAACACAACAGCAGCCTGGGATTAGTCCCCCTCACACGCCTACCTTGCCAACATAAGTCCCTGACTCAATTAGAAGAACCTCTGCAACTTAGGGCTCCTCACCGCGCACACGGACCCACATATCCTACTACGTCCGTGCGTCTCATTTGAATGGGAAAAGACATTGGTGTTCAGGTTGTTTTTCTTATTTTTAAAGGGAGCATAATATGGGAATTCAATATCTCCTATACAGATATGGGTTAATTGATCGAGGCTAGTTAATGAAGATGCTGTCAGAATTTGAATTTGTCTGAGTGGCTAGAGTTACAGTTGTTATGGTTTAACTAGAAGTTTCAGGTTACTTCCACTTAATGCATCACTAACATGCATGTTGATTGGTACTCCTCCATAAACAACATAAACCCCTCCAGTCACTTAGGTTTGTAGTATTGTAATCGACAGATGCTTTGGAATGCCCCCAATCAGCAGGTTTGCATCATTTGAACTGGGAGGGCTGGTCCTGTCATACCCAGACCGTCAACGGCCCTGAGAGCCTTGTGTATATTAATTGCATCATTTCACTTGTTTCAATTGGAATATTTATTTTTATTTAACCTTTATTTTACCAGGTAGTCACTTGAGATCAATGATCTTTTTTTCGAGCAAGAGGGCCCTATTCCCCTGGTTCAACTAAGTCGATCAAGAGTCCCATTATCCAGATTCAATTAACCCGATGTTTGAATCCGGGATTTTCCTGTTCCTCGAAGGTGGATTCAGTCTCGTTCATTTGAACCAGACTTGAGACCCAGGATAATTGCGCGCGCCCGCCTCAGCTGACAAGACAGCAAGTGTCGATAGCAGAAATCCTGATTTTCTAACGGCATTGATTGATTGATTGATTTAAGACTTTATTAACAGATTGCAGAATGGGTACAATGCAGTACGGCTCATAGCCTCGCCGACAAGTTAAATGCATAATCTATAGGCTAATTTTAAATCCCTCATTACCCCAATCAATCAGATTATATTCCTTTAAACGTACCTGCTGGCAGTATAGGCTTATGGAATGAATAATCAAATGAGATCTTGCTAGCGAAAATAATTAGTTCAGCTCTTTCAGAATAACGATAAAAATAAGCCCAAATAGTATATCTAATTGATACGAATTATATCATGAGGATATCTGTATGTGCTTAGGTATTAATATTATGTACTATGTAAATACATTGTTTCCAAAGAGAGGCTTGGAGGGAGGCTTGCAGTTACACTATTAATCAGGTTTTAATCTGTTTCGGACCTAATCCATACATGCATTGAATTGATTACCATTTGGTTTATACCAGTGACACCTCATGTTCATCATCAGATAACAGTGCTTGAAAAGATAAATGCATTTTCTCGAATTCATTCATCAAACACGTCAAAGGCTCATTGAATTTATCAAGTCACGTCACGTCATCAAATCCATCAAACAGCGCATCTCCTCATATATTTTAATCCCAGTTACAATATCACAATAACGTGTGACACTATCACAGTGATACAATAAAATATTCCAGATTCAGATTCCTCATAATTCATATCCATAATCCGCGCATAGACGCTTCAGCTTGAATGAAATGCATCCGGGTGCTCCGTTAAGCAAATACACAGCGAAGAATATTAAACGAATCAGAGCCAAACACCCGATAGGTTTCATTCATTAAAAATATCCCAGCGGGATTCACATTTGCAATGATCCGTTTAGTCCGTTATTAAAATAACTGTGTGTGTCGCGACTCGCGAGCGCCGTATCCGTATAAATATGACGTGCATTATATAGGACAAAGTAAATTCATAGGCTGAATATGATTTATTATCAGCGTTACTGCAGACATATTATTTTACATTTCAAACGAAGCACAAGAACATAATTCAGAATGGTATAATGCAGATCTAGACTGTGAGAATCATTTTAGGAAGCGAGCTGGCATTTCTTTGCGGGGGCGTGGTCATGGTTCATCCAGCTAACTGAACTTAACCCTGCTCTCGACCAGGCTCAAACTTTTTGATCTGTTGTCATAGTGATTTAGACAATCGAGCGTCGGGGAATGGGAAGGTATGGCTTAAGTCAGGCTATGATATTATCCGGCTAACTCAGTTAGCCAGGTACGGGGAACGGGGCCCGGCCAAAATGGCAGCAAAACAAAAACAAACATACAAATACACAAAACACAGACAGAGAAATAAAAGGCAAAGTGGGGCAAGGGGATACATTTGAGCTGCAGCAAACAAGATTGAATGGGATTGGGGGAGATTGGAGGGTAGGGTAAAATGATTTAAATTCAAAGGGGCTCGAGAAAATGCATTTGAACGTTTTAACTGTGGCCTGATGGTGGCGCTATAATGAAAGGTCATCAGATCACTAAAAGCAACAGGTTTCTTCCTCTAGGGGTCATGGATGTGCACAGCTAATTTTATGACCACGACTAAACGGGTCATTTGAAGGTTCGGTCTGATGGCGATGCGGAAAGTCGGCCATTACTTCTTGAGATGTCTTGTTCAGAGACAAACAGACAAATGAAAACATAACCTCCATCGTAACGACAGGCTGAAAGAAGCCTACAGACACGTAGGGCAGAGTGTTGCAGCTGGATCATTCTGTCTACCTTTGTTGTGGACGACGGTAGGGTCCTTTTCGATCAGACAAAAAAAAAAGAAGAAGAAAGGGATGCATGTATCATACGTTTCTCAGGGTTTCTGTTATATATTCGTTGTGTATCCAGTACATCTCATTTTCTCTGTAGATTGAACGCGTCTTGTCAGGTCTTTTGTCCCCCCCCCCCCCCCCCCCCCCCCGTCAGCTCTCAATTTCAACCAAACCTTTTTTGGAAATCCACCTCTTCCTTGCCAGGGAATTGCCGTGGGCTGCATGGCGTGACCGCGAGTCCGGGGGCCCCTGCGTCTCTCCTGCCGTGCGCCGCCGCTCTACAGACTGCGGGGGCCGGTGGGCCGGGCTGCAAGGGAGCCCACGGAGGGCCTGGCTGGGTGGGCGTCATGTATGGGCCAATTGATCTCAGGGACGAGGACAAAGTCTCCTTATTGTCTTTCTCGCACTCCCTCTCTCTCCACTCCTCTCACTGCAGCAGCACGTCCCGGCGGCCTCAGGGAGGTAGCCTCCTCGTACATCGAGCTTCTACTTGTCTAATACCCATGTTGTTTTCCAAGGATTACGTTTAAAACATACAGTCTTACATTTAGTCATTTAGCCGACGCCTTTATCCAAAGTGACTTACAAATTGTCTACAACAAGTCAGCAGGAGGGGTACACCTCTGGCAGCTAAGTGTAAGTGCTATTGTTAGTCAAGTGTAGTATAGGCATAGTAGCATAGTACATAGTATAGACATTATTAGCATAGTAGGTAGTATAGGCATAGTAGCATAGTACATAGTAGTATCATCATTAGGTGGCTTCTTCGTTCCGAAGGTTGCCTATCACTCTCCAACCCATTCTGTCCCCACTTCTCTCCAACTCCGTGACTCCGCCTCTCACTCCGCTCCAATCACAGACGTCATAGTGATAGTAGTAGTAGCATAGTAGATAGTAATATAGACATATTAGAATGGTAGGTACTAGTATAGGCATAGCATAATAGTAGTATAGACATATTAGCATAGTAGGTAGTAGAATAGGCATAGTAGATCATAGTTGTATAGACATAATTATTAGCATAGTAGGTAGTATAGGCATAGAAACATAGTAGTATAGACATACTGTATTAGCATAGTACAGTAGTAGACATATTAGCTTAGTAGGTAGTAGTAACACATACAAAACAACCATAAATACATTGACTATCCTACAAAAAAGAGCAATAAGAGTACTAAACAATGCAGGATATCGGGACCACACACAAACTGTTTCTACAATCACAAATTTTGAAGTTCATTGATATGGTAAACTTTAAAACTCTGCAAGTTATGTACAAAGCAAGAAATAATCAATTACCGGTAAATGTAAGAAGCACATTTCTGGATAAAGAGGGGGGATACAACCTCAGAGGACCATTGAACTTCAAAAAACCTGTGATGAAAACCAACCTGAAAATAATGTGTATCTCCTCTTACGGAGCCACCCTGTGGAATGGGCTAGACCGCTAGAGCATGAACAAAAATATTGCGAAAACATAAATCAATTCAAATCTAGACTAAAGAAATCTATTTGATAGGTACAGAAGGGAAGAAGAGCTTTAATTGCATATTAATACAAAAAAATATATATACGTATGATACTGTATTGTACGTTATATCATATTACATTATATAATCATATTATAATTAATTTGTATATTATATTGAACTATATTTGCAGTATATGCTATTATATATGGTACTATATTGTATATATCATGTACTATATATCTAACATCACATTATATATGTGCTGTATACACTATTATGTACTATATACTATTATATATGCTAGTATATACCGCAGGTATACTATACTGTAATGTGTACTATATGTGTGTACTGTAATGTGTACTATATGTATGTACTATGTATGTATGTAAATGAAAAAACAAAAAGAAAAGAAACGTAAGTCTTCAGGGGTAGGGCCCGACAAGCCTAGTGCTTCTCCCTAGCCCTTTTCGGACAATTGGACAATGCTGCAATAGCAGCTGGTAAAACGTTGACGATTTATGGAATGACCGTTGTTATGTGTCCAAAGCCCAAAAAAATAAATAACTGAACTGAACTGAAGTAGGCTATAGGCATAGTACATAGTAGATAGTTGTATAGACATATTAGCATAGTAGGTAGTAGCATAGGCATAGTAGCATAGTAGATAGTAGTATACAGGGTGCGAATCATGGGGGAGCTGTGGGAGCCATGGCTCCCCTATATTAGACATCAGCCCCCCTGAAAACATGATTTGTGAATTTTTGGGGGGTCTCTAAAATACTGACAATACAGTAAATGCTATTTTTGCCATGCATTTCAAATTTGTCTGTAATTTTCCGTATCGTCATCATCGTGTATAATAATAAAAGGCTATTTTGATGTATGATTAATGATTTGCGCACTAATTCACCGTAATAGACAATAGCATAAATCTATGGGGTTGCGGCACTGCAGATATACCCTACTCGTAATATGCATGCAACATGCATGCTATTCTTGCGTGTACCATTCGGAGCGTGGCGGCGCTGCACTGCAGTCTGCAGGCACAAATCAACTTCACCCGCCGTTTAAAAAAAAAGAAAATACAGGTATCCAGGATCATGTCGAAAGTTAAACGAAATATCAAAGAAGTAATTAAGCCTTCTAACCAATTTTGGTTTTACAAAGAAGGCGAAGCAGCCTGCTGCGGGGACTACTTCTGTCACATGCAGATTTTCAGAATTGGGCAGATCTTCACCATCAGGTACGGTGGTGATACTGTTGCATTTTTTTGCCTACTATAATAATGTTAGACTCGATGTGTTTGGTCGTGGACTTGTTGTTCGGTATTGGTTCATCCGTGTGTTTATGTGTAAATAGGACTGTTGTGTCCATGGTATGGTTCGCACACTGGTAGTATAGACATGTTAGCATAGTAGGTAGTAGGGGTGTAAAGGTACACGTATCCGTACCGAACCATTTCAGTGTGTACCGTATCGAACGGCTGTGTAGTGTACTGAACGAATACAACGGTATGTTATTTTTTCACAATAATTATTATAATTTTCAATTATTTCGATTATTAATTTCAATATAGAATATTCGTTGACAGCCCTACAAGTACAATTAGTAACTGCACACTACATCACCCCTGAACATGGAAAGCCAAACCTTCCCCCTGTTAGGGTTTGTAACCGACCTCAAGCGCAACGGCACAGAGAGAGTTGTTTCAGAGTTAGCCAAAGCAAGGGCGTATTTATTTTTATTCACAAGATTGAATTAGGTTGAGCAACAGAACAAACGGGGAATCTGGCATGTGAAGATTATTGCGGCTCTGCAGATTCTCCCAGTAGGTGGTGGTGAGGAATTAGCTTGTGACGTCTGAAGCCGCTCTGCAGATCCTCCCAGCTTTCACTCCAGGTGGAAACGGAGAGAGAGAGAAATCTGAGTTAGCCCAGCGCACAACAGAAACAGAGAGGTGACTGATCCAAATAAATATCCAAGTGACTTGATCTTCGGTGTAACACACACAGTTAGCAGAGTCCAGAGAAAAAACAATACGGTAATCCAAAGTGTAAATCCAACACAAAAAAATAGGTGAGAACAGTATAAACAAAACGGGATCTCTTCGGTGTTTCACAAACACACAAAAAACTGGTGATCCAAAAAGAACTGTTTCCAAAAACTCACCAGAGCGCAACGCGTAAAGCAGGCAGATAACGAGGCGCAGCTTCGAACGGGGAATCAGGTTCTCCACAGGGATTACTTCACGAAAGTCCTGGGCCCTCATTCATCAACGTGGACGTAGAATATGTTCTATTTCCACACGTAAGCACGGAATGTAGAACTAGTGTACGCACAGGGAAGTCGGGATTCATCACACGGTGCGTACGCAGGCTCTACGCTCCTCCGTAGAACTTTGTTCTACCGTCAATGCTCGTGCATGATTATCCATATATGGTCATGAAAGTGAGGAAACACCCCCCATGGGATGTGAAATAATGGACTGACCCGAGCGGGACTCTGAGAAACTCCACGGAGAATTCACTGCTGTCGAACCAAGAAGACACTATCGCGTATTATGGGATAAATAAAAGGCGGATTTGTAAACGGTGATGTCAGATATCAACGGCTCCCTAAGACCATTGCTGCAATTCTGCCTGGACAGCTCAAAATACTAATAAAGACCGTTCGTTGACCACTGTTTGGCGTTGGTTGTGTGTCATTATAACTGTGCTGTAATATGAATGCCTTTATTAGTTGTGTTCGATTGGCTATATGATTTTTAGAGGCATCTATTTTGTTGTCGGCTAATAAAGACCGCGCTGGAATATGACTGCCTTTTCCCGTGTTGTTTGATTAATACCCAGGGATTAAAGTTCTCCTCAATTTGATTCCAAATCGCGATGGATCTCCCGTCAATTTTCTACCTGCTGCATATGATTTCTAGAGGCATACTACAATCCATTTTGATGTCAGTATTGGGTAGCCTACATAAACAATAATACGAGAGCTATACAAGAACAATGAATCTTACTGCCATGTATGATGTAGCAGATACGCCATGTGTAGCCTGCCTATATGTGATCAATACAAACATGAACTTGAATTCCATCATGTCTGTGTGCGGGTCACTGCGGGAACTCACAAGGCTGTTGTCACAATGTAAATAAGAACGTGCACTGAAAAGTTACAGTATGTAGTTGGTTGATCATTTGTATGACAGTCAGTAAACCCTTGCAAAAAGTATCCGTTTTATTTAATGAATTGAAAACATTCAGCATCGCCTTCCTCCCGGCATGCAGCAATAACATGTATCAGGCAAATGCGCATCGCAACATTGACTGAGTGGAATCCCTTTCTATTCACATAACTGCATTTGTGATGGAGCTTTGACAGCTACAGTAACAGTCTATTGGTCGATCCATCTCCAATATCACGATGGACCGTGCCGCGGTGGCAAAGACCCGAGGGTGGAGAGGATCTTGAATGAATTCCATCATCATATATATATGTTGTGTGTCTGTCCACTATGTTTGTTACTTTGTTATTCCCCCCCCCCCCCCTATCTATGTAAAGCGACCTTGGGTCTCTTGAAAGGCGCTATATAAAATGAAGCTATTATTATTATTGTTATTATTATTATCATCACATCTGTGCGGGAGCTCACAAATAGACTGTTAGTCTCAGTGAAGTTTCAACGGAGGTCATCTATTCTAACCAACAAATTGAAGTAGAAAGCATTTCGTGACCAATCTTATTTGGAAACATGACACACAAAATAATTTGCTTTTTATTTGAAACAATATCTAATCGCGTTTGGAGGTTGGTGTTTTGCGTCTGCCCCCCGTGCCAAACAAGCAGGCCAACCTCTTGTTCGCGTGTGAGCCCGTTATAATTACACTACTGTCGCTATTTTACAATGAACTATAATGAATTACGGGTCATACAGAAGTTGAACACTAATGCACGGAAGCTTATTTCCGCCTTGAAACTAATGCAGGACTGAGGAGTGCTTATGCGTAGTAACGATATTCTACCACTGGGCGCCAGGTACGCCTGGTCTGACCTGTGCGTAGATGTAAGCACGGAGTCAAGTTCAAATCGAAATTGATGAATCCCACTATTTGCTTAGAAATGATTGTACGCACAGGGTAAGCACAGATCTGTGCGTAGAACACGTTGATGAATGAGGGCCCTGGGCCCCGTTCCATGTACCGGGATAACCGAGTTAGCCGGATAACTTTATCAGGCTAACTGTGTTAGCCTGACTTTCCGATTTCATGTACCTGGATTTCCCAAATCACCATGACAACATATCCAAAAGTTTGAGCCTGCTCGAAAGCAGAGTTCAAGTTCAAGTTAGCCTGAACTATCGCCACGCCCCCGCAAAGAAGTGACAGCCCGTTTCCTGAAACTATTCCCACAGTCTACGATCTGCATTATACCATTCTGAATTACGTTTTTGTGCTCCATTCTTCCAGAGGGGGCTTTTGAAATGTAAAATAGACCCAAAATGCTGATATTAAATTCACTTTGTCCTAAATAATGCACGTTATATATACCGTGGCGACGGTGGCGCTCGCTCGTGCGATGTACACATGATGTGGTTATTTTAATTGTAACTGGGATTAAGATGTCTGATGAGATGCGCTGTTTGACGGATTTGAGAAATTGAATGAGCCGTTGACGTCACATTAATGAATGAGGATGAAGAGATAAACTTCATTCAAAACAACGGATATTCTAAACACGGGTCTCTCGTTCATTAATGTATAAACAATGAATTTATCCCATCTGGCCCAGTGGCCCAGCGGTAGTGCTCATCCCTGCCAGTTCAGCGACCCGGGTTCAAATCCCCGTGTTTCCAATATGATTTTTTTGAATATAATATTAATGATTATACGCCAAAGTAGCCTGGTTTTAAGTTAAAATATTATAAATCTACATGCATTGAGGATGTCATTCTTTATATAGCTCTCAACGTGCACCAAATTGAATTATTCCTATATTGCAAAAAGAAGGAAAAGACTAGGGCCTTGAACCCCGGTCGTCCGTGTGAAAGTCAAAAGAAGAACCCGTTACACCACAGAGAAGATAAGTAAAAGATTGACTATACATCAATCAATGGGTAAGAGAGCCGTATCGTAATTCTGTATAACAGTTAACTAATAATTTTCGCTAGCAAGATCTCATTTGATTATTCAATCCAGCAGGCAAGTTTAAAGAAATATAATCTGATTGATTGAGGTAATGAGGGACTTAGAATTAGCCTATAGATAACGCATTTAACTTGTCGGCGAGGCGATTGAGCCTATTGCAATCTGTCAATAAAGTCTTAAATCAATTAATCAATCAATGCCGTTGAGAATCAGGGTCTCTGCCATCGATACGTGCTGGCTTTCCACCTAAAACGGGAGCGCGCATCTAGCCTGACTTGAGCCTGACTCTCAAGTCTGGCTTGAGTTAACGAGACTGAATCCTCCTTTGTGAAACAGGAAAATCCCGGCTTTGAACATCGGGTTAACTGAAGCTGGATAATGGACATGTTGATCGACTTAGTTGAACCACGTACATGGAACGGGGCCCTGGGGAGCAACAGACAGGGAAACAGCGACGGGGAAGACAGGCAAATGCAGGAGTATATTCAAAACGATCCAACATTGATAGTAGGGGGATCAGAGTATATAAAGCCTCTGGGGCGCTGATTAGAACACACATCAGGTGCATGATGGTAATTGATACTTGACTTAGAAGTGTGTGTTCGGCCACGGACCAATCATCACAGAATACTCACAGTACCTTAAAGGAACGGAGCGTGGCGGGGAATGCAATTCATCAACAAAGTACCTTAAAGGAACGGAGCGTGTGGCCGGGAACGGACCAATCATCACAGTACTTTAAGAAGCCTGTGGTGGGGAAAGAACCAATCCTCACACCCCCACTGTACCGAAAACCCCGTACCGAACCTTGACTTCAAAACCGAGGTACGTACCGTACCGTGGTTTTTGTGTACCGTTACACCCCTAGTAGGTAGTAGTATAGGCATAGTAGGATGGTCTTGTGGTGACCATTGCACATGCAGTAGTGTGGCGAGAGGTGAGTTGAGGTAAAGTGAGGTGGGCTGGTGTTGGAGGCGCTCAGCACCACGGAGTACATCTCTCGTACCAAATATCCTATCCGAGCCGCGCTTCTCTTTAACAGCATAATATCTTTGAAGCGACAGATGGTGGACGCGTCGCGGGGGAAATTACATTTGTCAAGTGTTTTCAAGACATTATGCATGCAATTAAGCCTGCAGTGTACGTATCTTCAAGGCTCCTAAACGTCCCAACACAAGAAAGTATTTGAGTGCGCTGCAGTGTTCGGGGGCCGATCGAGCTCCCACCGTTGAATTAATATGTTATATTTAATTAATACGTTATAGTGGTGACTGGTGATGTATTCAAACGCACATGTACTTCCAATACTGCCAATTGTTTAATAAAGGGGGAATCCACCTGAAAATGTACATAGTGCCATTCCAATGATTTTGGACAGTTAAAGGAAGAAAGCTATCTGGCTGCACGTTAGCCTAGCTTAGCACAATGAATGAAAGTGGACTGTACACTGTACATTGGAATACTGACAAAGCCATACTTGGTCATTTACTGTACAACTGGGTTAGGACATTTGTAGGGGCCAGTTTCGAATTGCAGTCCCCCGTAGGTGTTCTTTGAGAGTGTTTTTGAAAGTGGGTAGTGATTCACATTCCCTTACAGCTTTGGGTAGGGCGTTCCACATTGATGTGGCATAATTGCGAAACGTGTTTAGTCCCTTGTTTGAGCCGAATCTGGGTTTAACATGATTTGTGGAGCTCCCTCTGGTGTTGTGATCGTGGTATTCACTGACCTTTGGGAATTATTTTGACATGTACATGGGTACCTTGGTCGTGTAGTGTATCTTGTAGACCAGGCCCATTGCAAGTTGCTGTACTCTGTTGTCTATTCTAAGCCATCCTAGGTTGTCAAAGTGGGCAGGGGTGAGGTGGGTTCTAGGAGTCAGGTCAAGCAGTAGTCTGACTAGTTTGTTTTGAGATGTTTGTAATTTGGTTTTTAGTGCCTTTGAGGTGCTTTGGTACCATGAGGTGCAAGCATAGTCGTAGTACCCTTGAATGAGTGCTCCTGCCAGAGTCTTCAGGGTATTCTTGTTTACCAGAGAGGAGATCCGGTACAAGAATCGAGTTCGTTGGTTGACTTTTTTTATTACATTGGATGCCATTTTGTCACAGGAAAGATTAGCCTCTAGGATGGAACCTAGGTAGGTAATTTCATCTTTCCTTGTGACAATATTGTCACCCACTGTAACTGAGAAGCCGTCGGTCTTGCTGAGGCTTATGGCGGGGACTGAGGACGATAACTGACTACAAAGTCAGCGCCCCCTCAATGGGGAGCGATGCCGCCTCTCTCACAGACAAACTCAACTCCTTCTACGCTCTGTTTGGTGCAAACAGTGGCGCCGCTAGCTCAACGGCTAGTGACGTCACTGGCGCGCCGGCTGTTGTGGAGGGGGGGGGGGGGGGCATCCGCGGGGGGCGGGGGCGCTCTCTCATTGACGGAGCACAGTGTGAGAAGAGCATTTATGCAGGTGAACACCAGAAAGGCTGCTGGCCCAGATGGAATAACAGGACGCATACTTAAGTCCTGTGCTAACCAGCTAGCCCCTGTGTTCACCACCATATTTAAACGATCCCTGGCGGAGTCAGTGGTCCCTGCCTGCTTCAAGATGTCTACCATGTACTATTACTGAATGATCTCTCTAAATTACCGACCTCTATACAGGTGAAAAAACTAATTTTGGCCGGCCTCACAGCCGCAAAAAAATTGATTGCCTCACGTTGGTTTCATCCAGATAGACTCTGTCCAAAGGTATGGTTTCTCACCTACCTTGACGTGATCTATTTGGAGATATCCACGGCACGTGTTATAGGGGTTAGGGAATCTGATATCGTAATTTGGTTGGCTACAGTGGCAAAGTTGAGGGAACGCATATAAGTTTGGAAATGTTTGTTTAGATTCTTGTTTTTTTTTTTTTTTTTTTTTTTTGCTGAGTGATGTATTGTGATGTATTATGAGTGTGACTCATGTTGAGGTCCTGGGGTGAGCGGGGGGAGGGGGGGGGGGGGGAAGAGAACGAGCGAGTGTCCATGTTAGGATGATCACTGTACAGTTGTATCAGTAGTTGTCTTGTCATGTGGTGTTGAGTAAGTCTTTTTATGTATTGTTGTTGTTGTATTGTGATATGTTTTGTTTCATGTTGGAAAAAAGAAAAGAAAATAAAAATATTTGATCAAAAAAAAAGATGTCTACCATTATCCCGGTACCAAATAAATCCTCCCCAACAGGTCTCAATGACTACAGACCGGTGGCACTCACCTCTGTGGCCATGAAATGTTTTGAGAGGCTGGTCAAGGATCACATTTGTGCCTCCCTCCCCAGTGATATGGACCCTATGCAATTTGCATACAGGCCAAACAGGTCCACTGATGATGCGGTCTCCCAAGTACTGCACAGCACCCTCTCTCACCTAGACTGCCAGAAGGGGGGCTATGTGAGACTGTTGTTCATTGACTACAGCTCAGCGTTCAACACCATAGTCCCCACCAGACTGGTGGACAAGCTGATCGAGCTGGGTCTGAGCTCCGCTCTGAGCGCCTGGATACTGGACTTTCTGAGTGAAAGGCCCCAGGCGGTCAGGGTGGGGGGTCAGACCTCCAACACCATCACCCTGAGCATCGGGTCCCCCCAGGGCTGTGTTCTGAGCCCCCTGCTGTACTCACTATACACACATGACTGTGTGGCCAAGTTCAGCTCCAACTCCATAGTGAAGTTTGCGGATGATCACAGTGGTGGTGGGGCTGATCTCGGACAACGACGAGAAGGCCTACCGGAAGGAGGTTGAGGTACTGGAACGCCTGCTCCTGAACATTGGTAAAACCAAGGAGCTGATCGTGGATTTTAGGAGGAGACAGCAGGGGACACACACACCACTGAGGATAAACGGGGCTACCGTGGACAGGGTGAGCAGCTTCAAGTACCTGGGGGTCCACATCTCAGAGGATCTGACATGGACAACACACATAGACTCAGTCGTAAAAAAGGCGAAGCAGCGCCTCTACCACCTGAGACAGTTAAGGAAGTTCAGAGTATCTGGGAAGATACTCCAGTCCTTCTACTCCGGAGCTGTAGAGAGCATCTTGACTGGAAACATCACTGCCTGGTATGGAAACAGCACGGCACAGGACAAGAAGGCCCTACAGAGAGTGGTGCGCTCAGCCGAGCGTACCACGGGTATTGCACTACCACTCCTGCAGGTCCTATACAATAAGAGGTGCAAATCCAGAGCCTGCAGAATAATGCTACCATGCTCTGTAAATAACTCATGTACATATACCGATATGCCCTACTTTGTTTACCTGTTTTATTGCACAATGTCGTTCTATTGGATTCCTATTATACTATTGTTATTACTATATTACTATTGTATTATGCACAATCGTTGCGGGCAAGACCCCCTGCATTTCATTGTATACTTGTATGCCGTGACAAATAAAACTCTTGACTCTTGACTCTTTGTTATTTGAACCGAAGATAATGGCCAGATAGCTTTCTACTGAACACATTGCCTATAACTTCAACTGGGGACTACAGTGGCTCAGGAGGTAGAGCTGTCATCTGGTAATAGTCCTTGAGCAAAGACACTTTCACCCATGGTTGCCTCCACCATCAGTGCGTGAATGTGTGCGTGAATGGGTGAATGTGAGGCATAAATTGTAAAGCGCTCTGGATAAAAGCTCTATATAAATGCACCATTTACCATTTAACTTACATTAAACTACCCTTGAACCCGTACTAGGTTCAATAATGCAATTTATACAACCTGGCTTGACTCTAGCTTACAGCATGCATTTTAAATGAGAAGAAGATTCCAAGTTTTCACCAGAGAGCAAACCTTTATTTAAACCCAAAATAATTTACGGTCACGTCGACTGTACATACAGAAATAAGCATAAAAATCCTTTCCATCCTGTTCCCACCTTGGGAACCCAACTTGAGCATGACGTAAGAGCAAAATGACGTCGTGTGAATACGGTCAATTAAGGGGACGTAATGATCTTTAACACATTGGGTGCCAACGACGAGAAATCTCGTTGTTGGCCGCCATGCGTTGTGCCAATGACGAGAAATCTCGTTATTTAATCGCTATTTCTTTTATTAGCGATATCCATTAATTTTTCATCCATCCAGCCTCACGTTATCATTGGGAATGGCTCTGACCTCGAAAAGGGCAAATACCGCCCCCTATCGTCTCCCAGATGGTATTGCACCCATTGGAATGGAGTCGATGGGAATGCATCAGAAAAAAAACTCCGGGCTCCACATTTTACTTCTGAGGCATGTAACCTGAGACTATTGCATCCACTGAGGACACTGGAAGAAGCGTCGATTATGTGTCTCGAGGTATAATGGTTGGATCAATAAACGCGATCGATATTTGGAATGGCGATCAGGAATTGGATTCATCTTTTTGCAGAACATCTGATCTGGACTTTATTTTACCAGTATTGGGTTAATAATTTTTTTTTCACAGCATTCACAACGTGTCTCCTGTGTGTGTAGTGTGTGCGTAACATTAGCGCCAGGCACGGCATAGATAATCGATTTTTCAGCCCGCTTCTCTAGCGTGCATAAGTACACATATACTATCGATAATCTAGCGTTTATTTGAAAACGATTCATAAATCAGCCGGAAAATGACAACGTGTTGTGTGTATTCCAGTAAATGGCTATTACTGCAGAATCTTTTTTTCTTTCTAGAAATGTCCAAAACTATACTCGTATTCAAAATGGTATAAAACGGAAATGTACTGATGAAAAAACAATCCGTTTCGTACATGTTGACTGCAAGCAAGTCATTGATAAGCGACGGGTGTATTAGAACCATAGCCATAATTTAAGATATAGTTTAAGCGTTCGCAAATGTGCTCGTCCTCTCATTGATTAGAGTGGTGGCAACCAAGCGATAATTCGTCATTCATCGTTGGCAACCAATGTGTTAATATAATGTTATCATATAATCATATAATGTTATTATATGAATGTATTTGCACAGTATGAATTTGTCACTCGTTACAGACATGCTATAGCTGAAATTAAGTGTAGAATTAACATAAAGAATGTATATATATAGAGAGATATAGATACAAATGTTTTTCTCACCTTTTACTTAAAGGGTAACCCATGCTGTTCTTCATGCTGGACAACCGCAGCTCTGGATAGTCTGTACCTGTCTGCTCCAGTCTGTACCTGTCTGCTCCAGTCTGTACCTGTCTGCTCCAGTCTGTACCCGTCTGCTCCTGTCTGTACCCGTCTGCTCCTGTCTGTACCCGTCTGCTCCAGTCTGTACCCGTATGCTCCTGTCTGTACCCATCTGCTCCTGTCTGTACCCGTCTGCTCCTGTCTGTACCCGTCTGCTCCAGTCTGTACCCGTCTGCTCCTGTCTGTACCCGTCTGCTCCAGTCTGTACCCGTCTGCTCCAGTCTGTACCCGTCTGCTCCAGTCTGTACCCGTCTGCTCCAGTCTGTACCCGTCTGCTCCAGTCTGTACCCGTCTGCTCCAGTCTGTACCTGTCTGTACCCGTCTGCTCCAGTCTGTACCTGTCTGCTCCTGTCTGTACCCGTCTGCTCCAGTCTGTACCTGTCTGCTCCAATCTGCACCTGTCTGCTCCAGTCTGTACCTGTACATACTTTATTATGAACATGTATCATGAGGCATCATCAGAAATAATACTTTATTATGAACATGTATAATGAGGCATCATCAGAAATAATACTTTATTATGAACATGTATCATGAGGCATCATCAGAAATAATACTTTATTATGTCCCCTCCATACTCATAGCCAAGCTCAGGGACCTGGGCTTGAACTATGACCTTTGCCAGTGGGTCTTGGACTTCCTGACGGGCAGACCCCAGGTGGTGAGAGCAGGCAACTGCACCTCCTCATCCATCACCCTCAACATAGGGGCCCCCCAGGGCTGTGTTCTGAGTCCCCTCCTCTACTCCCTGTACACACACGACTGTGTGGCTCAGCGGAGTAGCAATACAATCATCAAATTTGCTGACGACACAGTGGTGGTGGGCCTGATCTCTGCCAACGACGAGAGGGCCTACCTGGAAGAGGTCAAGGTCCTGGCGGGATGGTGCCAGGAAAACAGCCTCTCCCTGAACGTCAGCAAAACAAAGGAGATGATTGTGGACTTCAGGAGGTCGGGGGTCAAGGACTACAGCCCCCTCAGCATCGACGGGGCACCGGTTGAGAGAGTCAACAGCTTTAAGTACCTCGGAGCCCACATATCCGAGGACTTGACATGGACCACACACATTGACAGTGTTGTGAAGAAGGCACGACAACGCCTCTACTTCCTCAGGCGCCTAAGGAAGTTCCAAGTCAGTCAGAAGATCCTTAAGAACTTCTACTCATGTACAATAGAGAGCATCCTGACTGGCAACATCACCTCCTGGTTTGGGAATAGCACTGCACAAGACCGAAGCAGACTACAAAGAGTGACACGTTCAGCCGAACGCACAATTGGAGGGGGGCTCCCCACCCTCCAGAACATTTACAACAAGCGTTGCAGGGGCAAGGCTAAGAGAATCATTAAGGACTCCAGTCACCCGAACAACTGCCTCTTTGAACTGCTGCGGTCAGGCAAGCGATACCGGAGTCTCAAGGCGAGCACAGAAAGACTCAGGAGAAGCTTCTATCCCCAGGCCATCAGGCTGCTAAACGAACAATGAACACTACACAACAACAACCATCAAACGCACACAGCACACACATACTCACTTTAAACAAACACACTGTAGCACCCACTCCACACACTTTATAGCACACACTCACTTTAAACAAACACACTGTAGCACCCACTCCCCACACTTTATATTTATTGATGAAGGATTGCACTACAACTCATACACCTTACTGTAAATTGTACCTCATCCCATTTCTGCTTTGCACTATATAGTACTGTACATTAGTACACTGCATAGTATTGTATATTATATGGTAACTCAGTTACGTCTATTCTGCATCGAACATTGTACATATGTCTATACTGAACACTGTGACCTCATTTCTACTTCTAAATTACATGCTATACTATGTTATTTGATACTATCTTGTCTAGCACAGTCTCTGGAGCGTAACAGTAAGAAGCATTTTGTATGAAAGTATTCTGTACTTCTGTATGACAACTATTAAAGAAACTTGAACTTGAAACTTGAACATGTATCATGAGATATCATCAGAAATAATACTTTATTATGAACATGTATCATGAGGCATCATCAGAAATAATACTTTATTATGAACATGTATCATGAGGCATCATCAGAAATAATACTTTATTATGAACATGTATCATGAGGCATTATCAGAAATAATACTTTATTATGAACATGTATCATGAGGCATCATCAGAAATAATACTTTATTATGAACATGTATCATGAGGCATCATCAGAAACATGATGTTGATAAGCTGGAATTCCTAAGAAACGCTGAAACCACCTGCATCAAGACAGAAAGGTTGAATAATGTGACTGAATCAGCTGCCTTGCGTCTGATTGGTCCTGACTTTATGACCTCACTAGGACCCTGAACGCCATCACCTGGTATTTACCATTTGGTCACATGATGAATCTGCGACTTGGCGAGTTGACGAGGACCAACCGAATGCACCATTATACATCCTCTCATTAGGCTGACTTCCAGTCAATCAAATAATGAAGTCAAACTCTCCTCAATTATTCTGGGGACCGCAGTAACCCCCTCGAGGACCCCTGGCGGGTCCCTGCCCCCCACCTTGACCATCACTGCATTGGGCCACTTCATTTGGTCTCAGGGACCCCGATCGGAGAAAGATTTGCACGATCAAGTGCAGAATTGACCCTCAAACCCTGCCCCTCTTGTCCTGATCGCCTGAATACTTTAGACAACAAATGTTTGTTTCCGCGTCTCTGATTGGCCAGGTCATTTCTGGTCATGTGACATGTACGCCCAATCGTGGGACCACAAGTTTCTACACTGGTTAAGCTTAGGCGCTCTTTCGAAGTTGGTTGAGGTTAGAGCTTGTCTTAGAGCATGGCGATAGAATGCCAGGTAGTTTGCAGGCTGTTAGACCCGGAAATAGGCGCAGAACTTGCTGTCCCACGATTGGCGCACATGTCACATGACCTGGCCAATCAGAGCGCAAAACTCGAACGCGGAAACAAACATTTGTTGTCGAAAGTATTCACGCATCCTGATCCTCCTCCACTCACAACCGTTGCTTTCCTGGGGCCAAAGGAAGCAACAGTCGTGATGGGTGGATCAAGAGGGCGGGGTTTGAGAGATAGGTCCAATCCATAGCCGTTCATACTGTAGGTGGGAGATGGCGACGGAGAGAGTGAAACCTATGATCAGATTAGCCACTCTTCTATATAAAAATGGTAAATGGTGCATTTCTATAGCAGCTTTTATCCAAAGCGCTTTACAATTTGATCCTCACATTTGACCCATTCACTCACATTCACACACGGGTTAAGTGTCTTGCTCAAGGACACTTTGACACACTGCCTGGGAGGAGCGGGAATCGAACCGGGCACCTCCGAAATACTTCCTGAATGACTGTCGCCCGCATATTCTCTCTTTGGGCTGACTTCTAATGAATTAAATTGTAAACGGACTGCATTTTTATATATATATATATATATATATATATATATATATATATATATATATATATATATATATATATATATATATATATATATATATATTAGTGCTGTCAGGCGATTAAAATAATTTATCTAATTAATTACAGGATTTGTAATTAATTAATCTAATTAATCGCATTTTAATCGCATTACCATTTTATGCCTCATATTCTATATTCTATAATCATATTTCAAATAGCATGTGTCCGGATGGCAGAATTCAGTACTGTATCTACAAAACCTTCTGTTTAATCATCTTCCATCTATTAATTTGCTTAGATTTTTCAGGTCTGGTCAATTTGAGCATGGTGTTATTCACAGTCAAAGATTAAAAAAAAATTTATTGATATTCTCATTTGGTTCATTACAATTTACTCAAAATAAAATGTTCATTCAATCAATCACCGCGCAGATTGATTGATTGAATGAAAATGTTATTATCAGATTGCAGAATGGGTACAATACAGTACGGCTCAATACACACAATTGTTAAGGGAATGCAGACCAGAGAAAGACTTTCGTCTTGTTTACATCAGGGTCCCCCATTTTCAATTCATAATGAATTGTAAGTAAGAGTGCAACTTGCACCGTGCAATCCATTCTTTGTGGATCTAGCCCACAGTATTTCTGACACTGGGAATACATTCCCTGAGATTCATAGATGTCCCTAGAATCAGATACCAATAAAATGCAAATGGACCATATTAAAAAAAAACTGTAAATGTGTATTCTACATGCTTATGGAATGAATGAGATACAAAAAAAAATATTATTAAAAAAAAAAAAAAAAAAAAAACTTTTTTTTGTAATTAATTTTGAGTTAATTTTCATAATGCGATTATTTGCTGTGTAATTAATTAATCTAATTAACGCTATAAACTGACAGCCCTAATATATATATATATATATACCAAGTAAGGGTCCCTTATGGACCCTGTGGGTTCACAGCCAGACCCCAAGTGTGGAACCACTATCCTGTGGTGCTTCTTGTGATAACCTGGCACAGCGCGGCTCAGTTCAGCACATTAACGGAGGACCACTCGTCCCTGTGAGTCAACCGGGCCTGCAGAGCCACGTCCTTGAGGAGCCCGAGCCCAGAACTCCAGCAACACGACTTGTAAAAACTAAAAATAGCACCATGTCTGGGTCGGCCTTGTGGCGTAGGTTTCACGTGCTATTGGTGGAAACGTTCCATTGGGCTCAATTAACAAAATGGGCCTATTATTCAGAGTGGGGCTGATGTTGGTTCTTTAGAGTATGATTACACCGTTTGGACATCAATATCGTATTGTACTAATATGAAAATACCATGAAGAAGGTGAATAACGGTGGGTTTCATCATTCATCAAATCGGGGGCAGGTTCAAATATTGTAAATTCACAAAAAAATAAGAACATAAACAGAAACCCCCAAATTGATACGCATTACACTG
This sequence comes from Notolepis coatsorum, assembly GCF_963971535.1. Taxonomy (NCBI): domain Eukaryota; kingdom Metazoa; phylum Chordata; class Actinopteri; order Aulopiformes; family Paralepididae; genus Notolepis; species Notolepis coatsorum. The sequence continues at coordinate 53,565,339 of NC_140165.1, read as the reverse complement.
CAGACCCCCATTTGATAAAACAAATTCCCAGGGAACCTATCTGAGAAGATCTTTGTTGTTAGAAATGGTGCAATGATATACATTTAGTCCGAAAAAACGTATTGTGGAAGTTTACCGAGACTCTTATTGATACGCATTACACTGCAGACCCCCAATTTGAAAAAAAAATAAGGGAAAAGTAAGGGAGAGAACATTATTATATTATCTAATTATATTATTAACATATTGATAGCAAGTCCTTCTCCATGTTAAAATAAATAAAGGCATGGAGCCTATAAAGATTGCAGGTCACTGTCGCAATCCTTAAAAGAGCACTTCAACCAAAAATTCCCCTGTGATGCCTTGGTTTCATGAAGGTTTCTGTCTCTTCTCTCATGTCTCCACGGTGAACGTAGAATCCAAAAAACTGTAGAAATAACTGATTAATTTAAGTTAATGGAGATTTGGTTTAACAACAGCGAAACTATATCAAAACATCAGTTTACAAACTCTCTCACAACTTGTGCAGAATAATCCAAGTTCCATTTGAAGGCAGCATTGAACCGGAAAGGTTTTCGTTAGTAAGGTTTTTAGCGGAAACACATGAGTTTGTGAAGTAGAAGTATAAGTCTTTATTTGTCATCAGATTAACACACACATGCGATGGGCGACAGGAACACACACACATGCACTGAGTGGCTGACGAAATGTTCTCTGCACCTCCCATCCCGTCGTCCTTCCCCCCCAAGGGCAGCCGGAAGCAGACGATGGCTGCGGCGTGCGTTGCGCCCGGGGACCAATCCAAGTGGTCCTGTCCGTCTTCGTCAGGGACGTGACAGCGTTAGAGATCCGTTCTGCATGTTTTTCCATTGGGTTTATCTCATCGGGAGGGAAAACCCTTGCGAGCACGGGGGGAGAACATGCAAACTCCACACAGAAAGGCCCGGGAGATACCCCACCTGGGTAACTGGCAACATGGTCCCCAAGCGGGAATCGAACCCACGATCTTCTAGCTGTGAGGCGACAGTGTTAACCACTACACCACCGTGCCGTGAAGAGTGTGCGACTGGATGAAAGAGACGCACAAGTTGTTGACGTTCACCGTGGAGACACAAAAACCTTATATCTCTGAACAAGACAACAACAATATACTGTAGTGGCTGATGAAATTTCACCAGATATCAGACACACAGTGTGCCAAGACGTTTGACGAGTTTTTGAGGAACCCCATTACTGTCCACCCACACACACCCATCAGCAGCAGGCTCACCACGACCTCAATAAACCCACACACACACACACACACACATACACAGACAGACACACACAGACACATACATTAATGGCTGGTACAGTCCATTAAAAATAAAAATACTGTATATCCATAGGCTTGGAACGCTACTGCCATCAAGTGGTTTACACCTGGCACTACAACAGTAGGTACATAAAGAGACAAGAGATAATTTTGTACAAAAGAAATTTGATTTATTAGCCTACACATGATGAGAATCAACAGGGTTAAAGGCTGTTGTAATATTGAATAGGCACAATAAATACAGAATATACTGTAAGCGACTCCATACCGTAAATTCCTACTCTAAAACTAGTAGGCCTACAATTATCATCGTCAGTCAAACGAGGCATCATTGAAAATATGTTCTCGGCGCACAGAATGTTCCAGAACAGACTTAAAAGGAACACACCAACATTTTGGGACATATGCCGGTTAGCCTAGGCATTGTCCAACCAACACCTCTCCCGAAGGCTAACCGGCCATGTCCGCTTCCATTCATTGTGCTAAGCTAGGCTAACGTGCAGCCAGATGGCTTTCTACTGAACGCACAGAGAGGAGACTGGTATCCATCTTCTTGTCTCTCTCTGGAGAAGACGGTAAGTGCATTTCCAGAAAAGTTGGCATGTTCCTTTAAGCAAATATTAAAGCTCCTTTTTGAAACGTCTCACTCGAGGCTACTTGTGTGCATTGTACATGACGCCTAGGGGTGGGGGAAAAAATCGATACGTAGTAGTATCGCGATACTTTGCGTGGCGATACAGGGACGCCAAGTATCGATATTTAATTATTCATAAATAATTATATGAGGAAGTTGCATTGTTCATTTCAATACCTGTAATAGTACAGTAGTCCACACACACACATGTGCATTCAGTTAAGTTGGAATATGACTAATACAAACAGTTCAGTTTGTCAGGTACATGCAACACAGATTACAGTGTTGACATCTGTCTGCTTGAGAAAATACCATGTTCTGCAATAAAAATTATTGAAGTGAGATGAACAGACTGAACTTTATTTTATTAGATAAAACACGTTGACAAAGTTTTACTTTGCAGTTGAAAAAAGGTAATAAATTAAATTTGATCAAATTTTTTATTTTGTTTGCAATACTCAGCGTATCGCGATATATTTAGTATCGCGATACTATCGTATCGTGACGCAAGTATCGCGATAGTATCGTATCGTGAGGTCTCTGGCGATTCCCACCCCTAATGACGCCCCCCTCCTCCCAGAGACACACGCCCTTTGAGCCAATGCTGTTAGCTGCCCTGCACTAGTAAAGCTTATTAAATTATCACAAAACACAGGCTACTCTCTGCATATCGGAATAAGGCTTGCCTTACAAAACCTTTGAAATAGGATTGACATCCATCCACTTAACAGTTAAGAGGCATATTTAAAAGAGGCACTTCCTTCATCCTTTAACCCTTTGGGGTGAATTAAAAGTTCTAGAACTCTCCTTCGCCAACCAGTGGCCGAAACTCAGACCGTACACACCTCAAAGAAGGGGTCCCAGGGGTTTATAACAAACAGCTCCTTATGCTCATCCATAGTCACACAGTGTCCAAAAGGAACAGTGGAGGTGCGTTTGATTCATTAGCCTCAGACGCAGGGATGGGAAGGGGGGGGGGATTCAGTTTAAATTCGAGCCATTCGAAGTACAGTTGTCTAAAGATTGAAATGCTCACTTTAATGTGAGGACGAGTGAGGTTTTGAGCCATGCCATTCTGACTCCTACGGAATCTACAGCACCATTCTGACTCCTACAGAATCTACAGCGCCATTCTGACTCCTACAGTATCTACAGCAGCTCTGGAAACCTCAGGGCACGTCAGCCTAGGGCTGGGCGATATGGAAAAAAATCATATCGCGATAACGATATGATAATTTTATTTTATTTCTCGATATCGATAATTATCGAATTGTTATAAGTATAAAAAAAATATGTTTTTTTTTTTTTTTTTTAACAACAGATGTATGTTTATTTTGCAGCAATTCTTTGTCATTGCTGCCATCTTTAGTGTTACATCCCCTCACACTCCAGTTCTCAGGCTGCAGCTGGTTTAAAAGCTAAAGTAAACCGGCTTCTCTGCTGGCTGTGGCTCCAGAGGAGTTGAACAGTTCTGGCTCTGCTAGTTTATTTTCTATCTTTTGGCGCTTTTTTGGTGGACAAACATGTGCACTGTGACTCGTGACTGGAGTCTAGTTCTGCTAGCACACATAGCCTACTGTGTACAGACGGTTTCAAAATGTATTTTAAATTAGAAAGCAAACAAAATAAATGGACAAGAGAAAAAGAAATCTGAATTTGGTCAGTATTGTCATTTGGACAAGCAAAGCCATTACTTTAAGTTGCAGGCAAGAAAGACAAGTCTGTCCACTGTCTCTGGTTTTAAAACTGCCCTGTTGCAGGTAAAAAAAAAAAAAAAACGATTTTTCGATTTTTTTTTTATTTCGATATTCGATATCGATTATTAAAATATATCGCGATATTTATCGTTATCGTTATATCGCCCAGCCCTACGTCAGCCGTTTGCAATTGACACACAACACAATGTTGGTAGAAACTACCCCCAGTGGTAGAAAGTAAGGCTGAAGACGATATGCCATTTGGAAGAATCGATAAATATCGATTTTGTTATTATTTTGCATGTGTAAAAAAAAAAATTGTTAATACTTTTACCACGCAACGGCCCACATGTGGGCCCTCTTGAGGATGATTTGCCCACTTTGGCGACCTCTAGCGGCTCGGGGATGCATATTTTTTAATACAATAATATATAGATAGAATTAAAGCCCTATTTTTTCAAATACCACTCTCGACTCTCGAGCCTCTACCTCCGTCAATCATTTGGCGATCTCGAGAATTATTGGACAGGGTCGTAAGGAATGAGTGTGGCTTTCCAATGGTATCCCACATGGGAATGAGTGAATCAGGGATCTAGGTGAAATGTCACAAGTGAAAATAGTAAGAGAATTCTCCGTCGAATGCATTGAAGTCTATGAGAAAATCGTTTTCTGCAGCCTTTTTTTCTTCTCACTTTTTACCAAAACCGCTTCTAAATCACTCATTTCTGAACGGATTTTAATTAAATTTGGACAAGTACTACACAATACTTCAGGCTATGGACCCAGGTCTATTGGTTTTCTCAGCCATACCATTTTTTGCGTGGAAATAGATTTGGATATTGCAACTATTACAGAAAAACGTGAGTAACAAGTTTTTTCTACAACTCAAGTTCAGACCTATGTTACTCTATTTCATTAGCACTAAAAGTGATACTTTATTGTATCAAAAACTCCAGAATGTTATCTTTCAAAAGAGACCGCAGGCTTATGCATGTGCTATAAGTATAAAGTATAGTATTCTGGTTTGCAAAAAAAGTATGCAGTACTCAAAAACTAAATTGCCACTTTTCTGCCCGCTTGTTAAGAGGTTAACATTTTTTAATAGATATAACGTTAGTTCGTGTGTGTGTGTCACGTGCATTCACTGTAGTTTTTGCGATGCTGTAGTTGGCCCAAGACACACACGAACTAACGTTAAATAATAGTTATTTTTTCTTTTTTAAGAGAAAAGTATTTTAACCTTTTTTATATAAATTTGTTTTACACATGCAAAAAAATCGATAAGTGACACGACTTATCGATTTCACGCAGTTATCGATAAATCGATAAGTGGTCTCAGCCTTAGTAGAAAGACACGAGATGAAACACGGCGTCGTTCATCCTTCTGCAGCACGAGACCACTGTATGAACCGGAACTTCACTTTAATAGCAACGGGACGTTTGATCGTCATATATCAGATTGACCTTTGACATGAGGAGGATGGGTCACGGAGGCCCGACGCTCTCGCGGCGTTCAGTTTTGGCACCAGGAGAGGGCGCCACCTCCGGACAGCGCAATCCGTCTCCGGGCGGGGTGAAGAGAAAGCGATGTTTCTAACCGTCGTGTGACGCCACTGAACCGCCCCGGTGTGTCATCATCATCTGGAATGGACCAATAGCAAATCGGGGCAATTGGAGGATCAAGAAAAGGGGGCATGTAGGAGTCAGTTGCCCCGTTTCAACTGAAGTTACTACACAAACAGAGAATCTCACAGGGAGAGGGGGGTGGGGTTAGGAGGAGAGGTGGGTGGGGTTAGCCAATCTAACAGTCTTTGTCCGTCTGTCCTTCTCTCGACAACCGCTCGTCCCGTCATCGACGTCACACGTGGCAGGTTGATTGCGGAGGACCGGGGGAAGTGCCGTGTCGAGCGGGGCGTGGCGTCGACTGGACGAGCGGTTCTCCAGAAAGCCGCAAGCAGCCATTCTGAACGGGCACATTTTGAATAGGCACCGCACTGGTCAAAATGAATGGGGATCTTGCAGGTTTTCGCCATTACAAGATGTTGTTGTGTTTTCAAATCACAACAAATACAATTTAAAAAAGTTATAATTTACAAAAGGTAATTTCAATACAGCTACTGTAGAGGCTGATAGAGGTGGTGTCATCTTACAAATATCTAGGTTTCAATCTTTATGAACAATTGTCTTTTAAACTCCATATTGAATAAATAGCAAAACATTATTTAATTGGTTAAAAACTTAAAATTGGGTTTTTACTTTAGGCTTATATACATTTGCAAGCAAAACAGTGGCTTGTGGCTGCAACTATTTCTTTCTTTACCATATTGGATTATGGTTAAATAAAGGATACAATGTTGTCGTCAATGATCAAGGCGTGGCGGTCAGCAGAATATCCTGTTCACATAGTAACGTTTCATAGTGAGATGGATCAACTGAGCGAACGGTCAAGTGGCAACAACCGCCTCACGTTTGTGTGAAAATTCAGTTTTAACCTTCTCGTCATAAATAATAATAAAAAAAAAAAAGACAAATAAAAAAGAAATTGTCAAATGAACATACTGAACTGTATCACTTGGTCAGAGTAAACTACAGTATTAATAATAATGTCACTGATTTAAATATGTATTCTTAAAAAGGTTGGTAAAAAAAAAAAAAAAAAAAAAACTAAAGTCCGTCTGTGTGTTCTGGTATGAAGGCCGGGTTCTCCCCGGGCCCTGCTTGCTTTACAGATTGCCGGTCCCGTGGTTCTGCGGGCTGGAGCCCCGCGGGTGTCTCTTGGTCGCACGTGGCAGACTCCTGCCGCTCCGCACTGCCGTCTGCGCCGCCGCGTGACGTGGCCACCGCCTGGTATTGGGCCGGAGTTCGCTCGTTAGGCACCTGGGAACGGCGAGAGAGGGTTACATAGCACTCTATGGCTCTATGACGACATGTGCTTAACCCTTTCACTGCCACACTACAGAAGGTTAACCCTTTACTATCACACTACCGACGGTTACCGTCGGTAGTGTGATAGTAAAGGGTTAACCTTCTGTATCGTCGCAGTGAAAGTGTTAACCTGCTGTTGTGTGGCAGTGAAAGGGTTAAATAACACAAAGATTCCAACGCACTCTTAGGCTGTGTGATCACATTGGATTTTGGATTTTCTTCTATAGTTTTCAATGGTGTTGTTTGTCTCCTACGCGTTTTTGAAGTGGCGCTTTTCCGGAGCGCTCTCAGTTGAACAATTTTCATCTTTAGCTGTGGAGCCAAAGTCACCTTCATGTCGACACACGGACCAGTCAAATCAACCGAGGGGAGGCATTACACATGTGAGGCGGCTGAAGAGAAATGTTGAAAATGTATCAATAGATAGTAGCCAACGTTCGCTAGCTTTAGCTATCAATGCTAACGAATGGCAGTAATGTACGCGAGTTATGTAACGTTAGCTGAGGTAGCAACGGTGCAAGTACTCACACACATTCCACCAGAGGGGCAAGAGGTGGATTGATTAATTTACCTCTACCTAAGTCTAATTTTATGAAAAGGGCGGTATTTTATAGGGCGATAGTATGCTGGAACTGTCTTCCCAGCGATGTTCGGAACATCAAAGAAAAGGCTTGTTTTAAAACACTATTTACACTCACACACACACAATAAAATGTTGTCTTCAGCACAGCTGAATTGTTTTATTTTGGTATAACTGGATTTTATCTCTTTTTTTTTCATCTCCTGTTTTACATTTATTTTTTTTGTTTTACTCTATTCTATGATACATTTTCTTTGTGATATATGCTTTTTCTTATGTTCTATAGGTGTATGTTATCTTGTGTATATGTATGTTGTTGGACCCCAGGAAGACTAGCTGCCGCTAAGGCGTCAGCTAATGGGGACCCGTTTAAATAAACAAAATAACCAGTGGCATCGCTCCTTGTGCCCTGTGCACTTTCGATGCTCTATCTACACCATGGCATCCAATGTGATCACAGCCTTAAAGAGATAATAAGCAAGCATGCACGGCACGCAGTACTCAAGGACACGGGGCATGGGACTTCACAAAAGACGTGCGTGTACACAAACACACACAGTGAAATGACTCATTAGATTACCGCATGCACCAGTTAGTTCACCACCCAGAGTACTTTTCCATTAACCACACGTCTGATGGGGGGGGGGGGGGGGGGGAAGCTAAACAAACAAGCGTCTCACCTTTCTTTAGCGCGAGGAAGCATTGGATTTAAAAAGGAAGATAAAAAAAAAAAAAACAACAACAACAAGGAAAACAGTTAGCGATAGTCAAACCGAGGGGGAGTAACATTTACAACAAAACAGCCCAGAGGAAACCAAACTTCTTTGCGTGAAAACACAGACCGTGAGGAACGTTAGTTCTTCACCAACAAGTCAAGCAGCTGTGAGCTTGATGTAGCCTCTTTGTTCTAGATTAGTTTCTTCTTAATAAAAATATCTCCACCTTTAGTCTACAACTTGTGCCAGAAGCAGATTAATGGTGGAATACACATACATATACATTAGGGATGCACACACATACATTAGGGATGCACGCTTAATCAAAGAAAAATCGCGATCTCGATTCATTTCATTTCTCATTTCTAAACTTTGTTTTTTTAACTTTTTACTTAACATTTTTAAATTATGACGATTCTGACTTGAGTTATTTTTTGTATGTTACAAGATACTTTTAAGTTTAAGTCAAGCACTTTCATATATGTTATGTTGTCTGTTTAAGAAAGAATGCAATAAATGATTTTATTGAAAAAATAAGAATCGTGTGAGAGAATTGTGATCTCAATTCTTAGAGAGAAAAATCGTGATTCACATTTGAGCAAGAATCGTGCAGCCCTAATATACATATACCACTACTAAGACCGGTACTACAAATATACTGTGTATATAATTTTGTAAGTCACTTTGGATAAAAGCGTCCGCTAAATGACTTAAAGGAAAACGCCAACATTTTGGGAAATTAGCTTATTTGCCATCTACCCTGGAGTTAGACAAGAAGATACATACCTTTTTTCTTCTCTGTGCATGCAGTAGGAGTAGGAAGACGTGCACCGTTAGCCTAGCTTAGCATCAGTCACTGGAAGTAGGTTCCTCCATTAGCCTAGTTCCCAACGTCTTCCTACTCCTACTGCATGCACAGAGAAGAAAAAGGTATGTATCTTCTTGTCTAACTCCAGGGTAGATGGCAAATAAGCTAATTTCCAAAAATGTTGGAGTTTTCCTTTAATGTAGATGCAATAATGTACATAATACAGGAGACTTTATATAGTCTGGACTGCATTTATATAGAGCTTTTATCCAAAGAGCGTTACAACTCATGCCTCACATTCACCCGTTCACTCACACAGCGACGGCGGAGGCAACCATGCGAGGTGCCGACCTGCTCATCGGGAGCAGTTAGGGGTTAAGTGTCTTGCTCAAGGACACTTCGACACGCTCCTGGGAGGAGTCGGAATTGAACCGGGAACCTTCCGATTACCAGACGCCCACTCTACCTCCGGAGCCACTGTATAAATAGTTTCCATGACTACTCCATGACATAAAGAGCAATGTTCAACAAAAAATGTTTTAAGCTAAAGTTTTGGTTTTGGCTGGCATTACCCGACCACTTGAGACTCGGGTAATGAGAAAATGTGGTATTACGGTTATAATTATTCCTATAGTTATAATTCCAAAAAGAAATTGGGCGTTTGAAAAAAAGTATTTTTGACCAAACGTACATTTCCAAAACATTTTGGACATGTTATCGTAAACAAATTAAAAATAATAATACATTTCCAGTCCTGGAAAATACAATCTTAAAAATCCGTGGCAACATGGTCTCATCAGAAAACCTTAAAAGTTGTAATCGACCACAGGAAAAAAGGTACGTTATGTAATGTATTTACACATTGTATAAGTCATATATTTACTTTTTGTTGGCAAAACTCCAAAGCAAATACCGCAATCTAGAGTCGAACCAACAATGATTGTGTCCTCAGGGGCAAGTGCTCTGATACAAACACAGCAATGATTATGGTTAAGGTTAGTTTTAACGTTGGCTTTAACGGTTATGGTTAGGATATGATGTTAGGGTTGAGGTTAGGTTTAGAGTTACTTGCCTCCCATGCGAGCGCCCCGGGGTTCACTCAAAAGTTAAACGATTTTTGAATATTCAATATACCGGTATGTACTTATTTGTAATACATACACATTGTCGTAAATGTACATAAATATATGACTTACTGCTATAACATAACGTACAATATGTACCTTTTTCCTGTGGTCGATTAGTACTTTATTGACATATTATTCTAAGCGAGGTGGGGCTGGGTCTTCAGATGACTGTAGGAACTCTGAATGCACATGCTGAGCTAAAACACGCCCTGGGCCGTACAGCGCTCTTCAAGCCTAGACACACACACTAAGGCTGCACGATTAATCGGAAAAATTTCTTTTAAATTATTTATTTGATTTTTCTTTTAAACTTTTTATTCACTTCATCACACACCCTCAGTAACCTGCTCATCACATCACATCACATCACATGCACACGCACACGCACACACACACACCTACCTTATCTTATCTCCCTGCTCCACCTTTCTCACTTACGGCACAAGATCAAGCGAACTCATCAAACTAAAACATCCCAAGATCCAAGACCACCTTCGGCTGAAACACCTTTCACTTTGCAGCAGCTTATGACTGGAACGCTTTTCAAGACACCCTTAAACTTACAGCTCTTACTTCACCGACTGCCTTCAAGAAAAATCCTCAACACGCTCTTTGTAGATCCCTTCCGCTCTTGCTGATACACACTTGCATACACCCTCTCACACACAACATACAAGCACTCATTCATACTCACACCTAGACACACACACACACGTTTTATTTCTTTTGTACATAGGCTGTGTGTGTTTATTTGCTTATGTATATGATTCTTAACTGTGTTTTTATTTCGTTATTGGCGTGTATATATATATATATATAATGTATATATGTACTCCTGTTGGGGCCTCTTGGACCAGATCGACATTGTAAATAAGAAACCTGTTCACCCTCAGCAACCTGCTCATCACACCCTCAGCAACCTGCTCATCTCACACACACACACACACACACACACACACACACACACACACACACACACACACACACACACACACACACACACACACACACACACACACACACACACACACACACACACACACACACACACACACACACACACACACACACACACACACACACACACACACACACACACACACACACACACACACACACACCTGCAGTGGCTGCATCTCCGTGGGCGCGTTGCTCTTGGTCATGGCGACCATCTCCCTGATCTGGTACACGGCGAAGGCGATGGTCACCCAGGGCGAGCCGGAGAGCACCCAGGCCGGCCGGCTGACGTCCTCCTGCTCCTCCTGGTGCTTGGTCTTCTTGGCCGGCAGGCTGGCCGGGGGGCGAGGGGGGGTCGCCAGCGGGTTCTGCTGCACCAGGTCGATGGTGGCGATGGGCACGGGGCTGGAGGGCACGGGGATGTTCTCCGCCAGCATCTTGTCCTCTGCAGGGAAAGCACAAGTCAGGATGTAGGCCCGGGAGGGAGGCGTTAATCCCTCATCTCGGTACGACCCAGTGCAGATCTTAACTCTTTCTGCGCCAAACCTGACATTTCTCGGGTTTCCAATCCGACCGTTGAGCACCAAAACCTGAGGTTTCTTAGGTTTTTATCCTTTTCTCTTTCTTTTTTTTCTTCGGTTTCCCCATTCGAAACACTCGCGCGGACCTGTCTGTGTCTCCCTGGCACCGCTGCCTACGTTAAAACTGCAATGACGATCGAATCCAGCCAAATCCAGATCAGTCATAGCTCATGGATGGAAGTTATGTTTTTATTTTCAAGCTGATCGATAAGAGGATGATGCAACGACTAGTTAGTTGTTGAAATAGAATTTTTGATGTATTCTACACGCTATGTTAGTGTATGTAGAAATATAGACCTGCATTTTTTCATTTCCGATACCGATATCAACTGATACCGATATATGCAGGGTTTCCCCCCCAATTTTTTTTAGAATTTCAGGTAATTAACATTACATATCTCTTGTCATGGAATGAACACAACATTATGCATACTTTTGACAATAAATACATTAAGAATTTGTTCTTACTTGCTTGCCTGGGTAAATAAAGGTTAAATAAATAAAATAGAATTTTAAGTTTTTTTTTCTAAACCGATACCGATCATTTCCGATATTACATATGAATGCCAATATCGGTAGGCCGATAATATCGGACATCCCTAAAATTAACACAAGATATAAATGTACTGAATTGTTATTTATTATTATAATTACATTAAAAAAAATTATTAAAAAAAATTCTATCTAAAAAAAGAAAATAAATGATACCCGATCCAGCTATTTTAGTCATATCGGGGCCGATATCCGATATCAATAATAGTTAAAAAGAGAAAGGGTAGCTAATCCTAGCGCTAATGTTGGCTACCAAATTACATCACGCCATAAATCCATCTCTACAGACTGTATGAATTAATGTTGTGTTTTCTTTTTCAAATGTAGCCAAGAGTAAAGACCCTAACCCTGTCAAAACAGCAGTCAAAGTGTATATTTTCAGCAATACGTTTGTTTACCAATAGTTTAAAGTGTTATTAGTGAAATATGAGTTTTAGAAATCTAGTCAGAAACAGGCGAATATTGATGTTAGGAAATGCGTGCCACCATTTTGTTTGTAGTCCTATGAGGAGACAGGGCGTTCGATGGGCTTTGGAATTTAGAAAAACTACACTACCCAGTGTGTTGTGTTTGACGATGTACATTGTGTGGTAGATTACGAACGACATCAGACACAGGGGCAGACCGCTATAATACATTCATACTAGGGGTGTAATGGTACACAAAAACCACGGTACGGTACGTACCTCGGTTTTGAAGTCACGGTTCGGTACGGGTTTTCGGTACAGTGGGGGGAAAGTTTGGCTTTCCATGTTCCACTCAGGGGTGATGTAGTGTGCAGTAACTAATTGTACTTGTAGGGCTGTCAACGAATATTCTATATTGAAATTAATAATCGACTTGTAAAAGAATTAAAAAATAATAATAATTATTAGGGATGTCCCGATCACGTGATTGGGGCCGATCACGTAATTTTCAGAGGATCGGGATCATTTTTTTTATTTATTTTTTTTAGAGTAAAAGAATAAAAATAAAGGTTTTATTTTATTCAACAAACATGACCATGTTCACATCTTAAACTCATACTGAGGCCTTAGTTTTGGTTTTAAATTACATATCATCATTCATTTATTTATTGTCACACAGAGCAGAATAATTTGCCAAAAGAAACGCATTTCCTTTGATTTACACCGTCGCACGACAGTGACGTATGCCACAACGTGTTGCTTCCGCAAGTAAACATGTGACTAGAGGAAGGGGGGATGCAGCTGGTGCCAAACAGCTGTTTTGAATGCCTCGTTTGAATGAAGAAAGTTCACCTGGATATTGGATAACATTCGCTTTGTGAGGATTATTCGTCTGCGTTTCACACCAAAATAGAGCAAATCATTACGTAAGTCAAACACTGTGAATGTATACTAAATGCGCAAACAGATTGAAACTTTGAATATTTCTCGTATGATGAATGTAATGCGAGCCGCCGCGCTCGACTGGGGCTATATGCTAGCGTCAATATATGAGCTACCTTGCAGCTAGCGTTAGCGTTAGCTAACCATTAGCTGCCTAGCGGTAGCGTTAGCTAACCATTAGCTGCCTAGCGTTAGCGGCTGCCTAGCGTTAGCGTTAGCTAACCATTAGCTGCCTAGCGTTAGCGTTACCTATGCTAGCTTGCTTGGTATCCAACGCTAGCATCGGCAGACAGTGAAGTGATGCTACTGTAATGTATAGCTACGTGCCTAGCTAGCGTTAGCTAAAAGAGCCCTCGCAGTGAATCTTTCATGATGTTGACGTGGTCATGATTTACGAATGGTTGTTGTTGTTTTTGTTGTTGTTGCTACTGCTGCTGGGGATGTGAACGGAGGGGCTTTGTCTCGCTTCGCCAGTTTCTGACAAAAATGCATCAAATTGGTTACTAATGTGAAAGATCAGATCGGGAAAAATCGGTATCGGCAGATACTCAAAATCACATGATCGGGATCGGATCAGGAGCAAAAAAACGCGGTCGGGACATCCCTAATAATTATATTAGATTGTGAAAAAAACAGCCCCCGGTGGGCGGTCGTATTCGTTCGGTACACTACACAGCCGTTCGGTACGGTACACACTGAAACGGTTCGGTACGGATACGTGTACCTTTACACCCCTAATTCATACAGTGAAATGAATCCCATATTGGGGCTTTAGAAACAGGAAGTTAGAAGTGTTGGGAGCCGGGGGTCCTGTAGTCTCACCCTCGTCGTCTGGATGAAGAAACTGGATGAAGGAAAAGAGGAGGAGGATGACGAGGGAGGCCATGCCGACCCCTCTGAACGTCTCTGCCGCTCCTGCAGAACAGACGGGTCACAGGTCAAGTCTACAAATAATATCAATCCGTTTGCAAGAACAAACTAAAATACAGACGTTATTATGATGAATCTTTCAGACAAACAGGTCCCAGGGTTAAGCTTTCAGACTGATGTCGTTGAATGTCATATCTAATGTCAGCAGTGACAGGTTTCTGCATAGAGGTGTGTATGTGTGTGCATATGTGTATGTATTTCATTTTTCATTTGAACCTATATTTAAAATCGTAAGCTTCTGAGGTTTCCCTCATTTACAGAAACGACGATTGTACAAAATGTAAACAGTACATAATACAAGCAATATTCACAGAAAATTAAACACCAGAGTATGTGTGTGTGTGTGTATGTGTGTGTGTGTGTGTGTGTGTGTGTAATGTATGTGTATGTGTATGTGTGTGTGTGTGTATGTGTGTATATGTATATGTGTGTGTAATGGTATATGTGTGTGTGTGTGTGTGTGTGTGAAACCGGTCTTATTTGACATGCTCTGAGTGGGAGTCGAACCCCGGTCTCCCGCACCGCGGGCGACATCGCAGACCACTATACCAAGAGGTGAATTCACTTCTTGGTAATGTGTCTGGATGCCTTTTAAGGGGGAGTGAGTTTACTTGCAGTACCGCTACGTGCCACAGTCACTTCACAACACTTTGAAGTCCATCGTGACTGTGGATATACTCGCGGTACCTCCGTTACATGTGTGCACAATCCGTACCATAGTAGTTGACGAACACTCCGCCCACCATGGCGCCGCAGCCCCGGCCCAGCCCCAGGTGGAGCCCCTGCAGAATGCCCTGCGCCGAGGTCCTGAGGGCCGAGGGCACCGCCGCGCTCAGGTAGGAGATGCAGGCGGCCCACACCGAGGCGTGGGTCACACCTGCAGGGAGAGAGACGAGAACACGGAGGTGGTCTTAGTAAAAGAGAAACAAGGGGAGTGTCACTAGGAGGTCTTAAGGTGTGGTCTTAGTAAAAGAGAAACAAGGGGAGTGTCACTAGTAGGGCTGTACCGAATGTCATTTTTTAACATTCGAAGCTTCGATTGAAGTATTCGAACGAAGCTTCGAATGTCTATATAAAAAAAGAAAATCATAAAAAAAAAAAAAATTATATTTTTTTTAACTAAATCCTCAATTTGAATAATGTGATTAATCTGATTAAATTAGTCTTTTTCTTTTATTAAATCAACTTTCTTTAACACTTTAATCGCCATGGGTTAAATTCATAATTTACCATCCCTCGCCAGCTCTATTTGTCTATGGAGAAGTTCCCCTTCTTTGCAGGGCTATAACTTTTTAAATTCTATTGCTAAATTGCCATTATTATGGCCCATTCAATGTCCTATATGTATTGTTCAGGGTGTAGCAACGTTAAACTTTTTCATTCACATATTCATACTAAAATATGGTCTAAAGTATAAGTATGTTTTTATCGTTTTCTGCAGCTTTCTTCAGAACGTGATTTATAGCCCTAAATGCATTATATTGATGATCAAATACAGTTTGGTAGGAATCTGTGCGAGATAAAAGATTTCAACTGGACGTGGTTCTAGAAGTTTCTACGCATCATCTGATGATGACCGGATGGGTGGGGGATCGTTTATAATTCCGTGGGCAGCGTTAGATGATTCATCTAGTGTGGGTCATATGTTCATCAGATCAGTTAGTATAGAAGACGTTAGAATATAACGCTGAATCTTACCGTGGCTTCCTCGCGCCGCTGGCAGATGAGCGTGGAACAGAATATTTTCTATTATGGGATGGAGAAATGCCCGATCCATTTCCAGGTTGTATAATAGTATATACGTCCAAATCATGTTGTTCTTTCGAGTTATTTGCACCGATCGATGTTCACTGTGTCAATACGGAGTCTCTCTAACGATAGCGAGTGCCCGGACCACATATGGATGAGCACTACCGGTTCAAAGGTTAATTTCCGGCTGGCGATTTGCCGATCGGCCACCAGATGGCGCTCTTGAACCGCTAGAGAGTTGAGTGGATCTTTGCAGTGTGTCTCAGGGCTCCGGAAAGGAAATATGATTTCGATGACAGATTTTTGAAATATTGACATCAAAGACGAGTTACGGCGTCTTCGGCAGAATGAGCATGGCTAGGAATGACGTGTAAACTCGTCCACGGCGATCATAGTGTTAATGAATATAACTCATCAGTTTCGTCAACATAAATAATCCAATAAGGGCACGGTTGGTATGAAAGTGATGGTGACGTCTTATAGTATAATATTATAATATTAGTGTAGCCTAATCTTTAACTGCAACTGTGAAGAAAACCCCCATTGGTTTAAACAGATTGAATAGACAAAAAAAAAAAGATAAGATAAAGGATTTTTTTTTAAATTAAAAATAAGAAATTCGAATGTTGATTTAGAATTCGAATGTCAACATTATGATCGAAGCTTCGAAGCATTCGGTACAGCCCTAGTCACTAGGGGGTCTTAAGGTGTGGTCTTAGTAAAAGAGAAACAAGGGGAGTGTCACCAGGGGGTCTTAAGGTGTGGTCTTAGTAAAAGAAAACAAGAGTAGTGTAACTAGGGGGTCTTAAGGTGTGGTCTTAATAAAAGAGAAACGACCTGCCGCGCGGCACACCCCCCCGAACGGGAGAGGGAGAGAGTGAAAGAAAGAAAGGAAGAGAGAGGGAGGGAGGGAGAGAGGGGGCCTTATCAATAACGGCCTGTCTTTTCTCTCTCTCTCTCTCTCTCTCTCTCTCTCTCTCTCTCTCTCTCTCTCTCTCTCTCTCTCTCTCTCTCTCCTCTCTCTCTCTCTCTCTCTCTCTCTCTCTCTCTCTCTCTCTCTCTCTCTCTCTCTCTCTCTCTCTCTCTCTCTCTCGACACAAAAACACATTGATACTAACTCGTATTACTATAATACAATGCTAGAGACTGAAAAATGACATTTATAATGCATGTCACCTTTAATGCAGCAAAATGCAACGTTTCGTCTTGGCATCAATGATCTTTTCTGCTTTAACTTTGTCTGTGAGATCACTTTCAATGTGAAGCAGACTCTCCTGGCGCATTGTTGTTCTTAGCCTTAGTTTCGGATGTGATGTGCCTCATTGCTGAGAAAGACCGTTCACAACTTGAATCACAAGTTGCAGTGCTGACAGCAATGAAGGGAACGTTTTTCGTAATTTAGATCTCATCATGCTTTGAAAACAATGTACCGGTACATACAGTAGCTCTAAAAAGTGTCCACGATTTGATGAACTCTGACTCTCATCATGTCCTCTTAAACTTAGAGAAAGCCCTTGTATGCCAAGATAACGCAACATACAGCCTCAGGTGATCCGTAGTTATGCCCAGGGGCAGCCCGGTGCAGCTTCTAAATTACTTTGTTTATATGCCTTGGAAAAATACCGTATATCCATTTTGTTTTTTGAAATTTGACTCAAAATAGTGCGCTGGTGTTCGCTACAAAGCTACAAAGCGATCTGCGGGCTGAAATTCGGAACGCAGATGTTTGCTTTACTGCGGCCTGCAGGAACAGGATGATCATGTGATTGGCTACATTATTTAACCTGAGCCTATGCGTGATTGGTTACTGCCTGTACTTGGAATGTTAAACGCTGCCACTTAGCCGATTGACACCTTCGTCGTTGACACCTCGGCCAGTGGGCTGCAGCACAAGACACACACAATAGCCAGCAGCCTGCGCACATATATTATATATACATTTCAAAATTCCCAGCATAATATTTTGGGTAGGCATAGCCTACCCGCGCCTTATATACCCACCGCCTATGATTCACAGTGTTCGACTTACGTAATGATTTGCTCCATTTTGGTCTAAAATGCCGACGATAATCCTCACAAAGCGAATGTTGGCGTTATCCAGGCAAACGTTAACTTCATTCAAGCGAGGCATTGCAATCAATACAGCTGTTTGGCAAAGCACCAGCCGCCTCCCAAATTCCTTTGTTGTTGTTTGTGGCTGTTTCTCAGGTGGCGTATTAGATTGGTCATGTTGAACGCAGCTCTGTTCTTTCCTCCATGCGGAACGTCCGCCTTGCAAACATTGCAACTGGCTATTGGACAGGCTTCGGTTTAAATTTTAAAATGCTTCCAAACTTCTGACATTTTGTCTAGCTGCTCCGAGTCATCAGGTGGACATAACCTGCCGGTGTTGCGGGAGCGACGCGTTGTGAGCTTGTAGGTCTGCTATTTTCGGCATACGTCACTGTCGTGCGACGGTGTAAATCAAAGGAAATGCGTTTGTTTTGGCAAATTCTTCTGCTCTGTGCGACAATAAATAAATGAATGATGATGTAATTTAAAACCAAAACTAAGGCCTCAGTATGAGTTTAAGACGTGAACATGGTCATGTTTGTTGAATAAAATTCAAAAGACATTTTATTTTTCCCGATCCCGATCTTCTGAAAATCATGTGATCGGCCCCGGATCCCGATCACGTGATCGGGACATCCCTATTTATTACAGTTCAATGGAATGATGTAGGCTAGATGAAAAAATAGCAATGCCTTATCATTTGATTAAGCTGCAATTAACACCACACAAGGCTGGACATCATTGGTGGCCATATTCAAACTCATTTACTCTCAATAACTGTCAAACTAAATGAATGTGTGCAAAACTGTTTGGATGTGTGTGAATTGTGAAATAAATCAGCATCGTTTTTTGGTGAAGTGCCCCTTTAAGGCAGTTCTAAAGTTGAACCAGGAAATGTAACCGGGTTGCCAAAAAAAATCTCCATAGCCACGCCACGGTAGCCATTTCCACACTTTCCGGTGTGATTCTCTTGAGCAAGACATGGGTGTGACTTTACTGATTAAAAGGGTGGGGCAGACGCCTGTTTAGGTTCTGGCTAAGCGGGTCAGTTGTGAACGGTCACACATTTAAAAAGCCCAAGGCTTAAAGGAAAGTGTTTTAAAACTATAATTGAGTGGTAATATAGTGCTGTATATATACAGTATATATATATTTATATTTACTGCATATATATCCATATCTGTCTGAATATACCTGCATATAATCCTTCTATATACTTACTTATACACCTGCATATAACCCATATAATAAGATGGCATGTACAATAATGCTGTAATATCATATATAAATATATATCCATCTATCTGTCTGTACATGCATGCATATAGTCCTTTTTCTGTAGATACTATATCTGTATATCCCTTACCTACTCTTACTAGTTACGCTGCTGGCCAGTATGACTACTACCATACTGTCTTCATACCTGTATCACTGTACATATTAATACTACAACTCTGTACGTACATCTGATTAGCACCATTACTCAGTTGTACTAATTTATATATTTTATACCCAGTTTAATCACCTGTACATTGTATATTACTATTGCACTTTACTGTTACATTTGCACTGTAGTTAGATGCCAACTTATTTTCATTGTACTGTACTTGTGCTGTATAATGACAATACATTTAAATTTAATCGAATCCATTATATATACAGTAGTATATAAATATATATATTTTTAAACATATCAGAACAGTAGCAACTCATCCTTGGAGCCATGAAGTTTGAAGCTCTGTTTGCATCATAATCTTAGCCTCGGACAACAATGTTGCATTATTAACACTTTGATCGCCGGGGTTAAATTCATAATTTACCATCCCTCGCCAGCCCTATTTAACATGGAGAAGTTCCCCTTCTTTGCAGGGCTATAACTTTTTAAATTGTATTGCTAAATTGACATTACTATGGCCCATTCAACGTCCTATATCTATTGTTCAGGGTGTAGCAACGTTATACTTTTTCATTTACATATTCATACTAAAATACGGTCTAAAGTATAAGTATGTTTTTATCGTTTTCTGCAGCTTTCTCCAGAACTTGATTTATAGCCCTAAATGCATTATATTGATGATCAAATACAGTTTGGTAGGAATCTGTGCGAGATAAAAAATTTCAACTGTACGTGCTTCTAGGAGTTACTACGTATGATCTGATGTTGACCGGATGGGGGGGGGGTCGTTTATAATTCCGTGGGCAACGTTATATCATTCATCTAGTGTGGGTCATATGGTCATCAGAGCAGTTAGTATCGAAGACGTTAACAAATAACGCTGAAACTCACCGTAGCTTCCTCGTAGCGTTGGGAGATGAGCGTGGAACAGAATTTTTTCTATTATGGGATGTCGAAATATCCGATCCATTTCCAGGTTGTATAATAGTATATACGTCCAAATCATGTTGTTTATCGAGTTATTGGTAACGGATCACTATCCGTTGTGATCAACTCGAGTCCTGGGACTATTAGCGAGTGATCGGACCGAATTGAAATGAGCACCAGCTTCCACTTCCTGTTTCTTCCCTGGGCGATGCGCCGATCGGCCACCAGATGGCGCTCTTGAACCGTTAAGAGAGTTGAGAGGGGCTCACCAGTACATCTCATGTCTCCGGGGGAGAAATATGATTTCGATCACAGATTTTTGAAATATTGATATCAAAGACGCTGTCCAGCGTCTTCGGCGATTAAAGTGTTAAAGATCTTATAATAACGCACCACTTTCTCTTCTGACTTGCGAGGCTATGATCACCTCCCTTTGTTAATCATGATTCTAACAAGGAGGTCCTCGTGTCCGTCCTGGTCGCTTCTATACTTTAGGCAAGTGGCTTGTCCTTCCGCGTTCCCGGTTTGCGCTCCGATTGGCCACGCACGTTTCTGGTCATGTGACATGTGCACCAATTGTGGGACAGCAAGTCTTTGGACGGTTAAGCTTAGGCACTCTTTCGAAGTTGGTTAAGGTTAGAGTTTGTCTTAGAGCAGGGCGATAGAACGCCAGGTCGTTTGCAGGCTGTTCGACGCGGAAATGGGCAAAGACACGCTCGTCACGCTATTGGGCGCACATGTCACATGACCAGAAACGTGCGTGGCCAATCAGAGCGCAAAACGGGAACGCAGGAAGGACAATCCACTTGCCTAAAGCATAGACGCGTCCTGGTCTGAGGACGGGTCACAGGTAAGGCTGAGACCACTTATCGATAACTGCGTGATATCGATAAGTGGTGTGACGTCACATAGATATATTTGCATATGTAAAAAATAAATACTTTAAATACTTTATAGTTTATACTATACTAAAATACTAGGTCTTGTGGCATGTTTGAGTTAAAACATCCCCATTTCATGTAAATTCAGTTGAAGTGCAACTTTGCACTGTGCATTCAATATGCAGTGCACTCCTCCATCACATCCAGAGACCACTGAGAGAAAACGGGTGTTCTGGGGGTGTTTTTCAATGTAGGTGATGTATAGATTGGGGGGAGATGACCACAGCTAAAAGGGGCCGGGTCAGAGAGGTCGAAATGTGCTTGGCTTAGAAGACGGTGATAGAAGAAGCGGTTCAGAGGCAGTAGCCAGCAGAATGTTTAGTAGCCAGCAGAATGTTGACATTCCTTGTAAGAACACATTGATAAGAGACAGTGAATGAGGGGGCGGCTACGTGGCGTAGTGGGCAAGGCTGTAGTGCTGTAGACTCTGGGCTCGTCAGTTCGAGCCCAGCGCTCAACATTTGCTTTCAGTTTAGCTGGTCGTCCGTACTAATACACATTGGCCGTATTAGGGGGTGGGAAACTGATGGGTGGGGATCGGGCGTTGTGGACAGCGACTCCTACAGGTCGGTTGGTGCGCCTGCGCAGTAGAATCAGGAAGTGTCGGGGGCAGCGTGAGCCTCCCACGCGTTACTCCTCGCCACTGAGAGATCGAGCTGCGCAGGTGAAAAGATGCGACTGCTGTTACCTCAAGTACCGGAGGGGACTTGTGCTATGTATGACTTAGTCCACATTGCAGCCGGCTTGTGGGAGGCAAGAAACAGCGTCCGTGACAGGGGAGGGTTGAATTGGACGATACAAAATTGGGATGGGAGAAAATATAGAAAATGGGAGAAAAAGTGGATAAAAAAAAAGAGACAGTGAATGAAACGTTTTGAAATGTGTGTAAAGGTTAAACGCGGTTGTCATGACAGCGCGTCGCATGACAACCAGAAGAGGGGCGGGGCTATCGTTGCTATGACGAAGATCCTATAAAGCTGACAGTGGTTCCGGGTAGGGCAGACTAAAATCTGACTGAGACTAAGAGGGAAGAAACTCTCTCTCCTCTCATCTCTCCTCTCATCACGGAGGGGGGGGGGGGGGGGGGGGGGGGGGGGGGAGGAAGAATGACACATCATGATTAGCTTCGGCTAACGCGAGGAGGGTTAGGCTAAAGACCAGGCCTGACCACCAGTGGACTGAATAGCAAAAGGACAATAGACTGAACACACCGAAAGATCATTAGAATAGACTCTTCAAGGACAATACAATCTGTTAACATCTGAGCTGAGGTTTCTGTTTATATCAATAAACAACGCTTTTCCTCATAAGGCATTACGCTGTGTCGAAGTGTCGAATTCTTACGGAGGTGGAGAATTATTATGGTTTGCGGATCGTACTAACGGGGAGAGATAAGGATTATATTCAGCCAGTATCTGAGACGTCAGGACCATTAAAATTACACAACGCAGAGGAGTGGATGGAGAGCCAAACAGACGAAGACGTGATACTGGCCAGATTGATCAGGATCTAACACCACCGACTATAAAATGAAAAGGATCACTGTGGTAGTTTTGAATGGGGAAATCTGTAACACTAAAGATGGCGGCAACAACAAAGAATCGGACCACCTTTATTTCCTTTTAATTAATACTAGGGACGCAACGATACTGGTATCGGATATGGGTCCAATACCAGGCTAAAATAGAATATCAGTATCAGGAGAATTACTCAGTTAATTATATCGTTATATTGTTTACACTGCCTATTTTTATTTAAAAAACATTTTTACTTCTCCACTGTACTATAATTTTATGACCTGTATCATGTCTTCTACTATCACATGTACCTCCCCTCCCCCCTCCCCCATGGTAAATGATTGCTTTTTTATATAGCGCTTTTATCCAAAGCGCTTTACAATTTGTTACTCACATTTTACCCATTCACTCACACATTCACACACCGACGGCGGAGGCAACCATGCAAGGTGCCAACCTGCTCATCGGGAGCAGGTATGATATGCCTGAATTTCCCCAAGGGAATCAATAAAGGAATATCTCATCTTATCTTATTATGGGAAATGTGCTTACTGTGTTCTCCAGAGTCAGACAAGAAGATGGATACCAATGTCCTCTCTCTGTGCATTCAGTAGAAGGATATCTGGCTGCAAGCTAGCCTAGCTTAGCACAAATGAATGGAAGTGGATACGGACCACTAGCCTAGCTTAAAGCTTGTTTTTTGGCCAACAGCTAGGCTAGCTGGTCTGTAATTGCTTCAATTCTATTCCGTTCCATTCTGGCTTTTAGCTGGATAGCTTTCTATTGAACATTTCCCATAATGTTGGTGTGATCCTTTAAAGCTGCACTATGTATTTTGGGCTAGAAATGTAAAAATAGTGGATAATATAAATTTAGAAGCGATAAGAAAGTGTCCCATGAGCAAAACTGGATCCCTGAAACATTACATGAGCTTTGTTTGGCTGTGGTGTCCTGCCCTCCCACCACATTTACAATACAAAAGAAGCATCTTCTAAAAAGGTTCATGTTGGGCAACACTGTTTCTAAAGGTTCTCGGATTGGTGTCGAGATAAGAAACGGGTTCTAAGCATTTTGTAAACTAATTATTCTGGAGGCCACTTTTCTTCTTTCCCAATCTACATAGTTGAGCTAAGAAATAAGGAATTAAAAACGTAATTTAATTAAAGTTCTCTCCATTTAGGTCAGCTTGATTGGGATCATCAAAAACCCATTTTAAATGGAGAGATGTTACATGTAGACAGTAGAATTCTGGCCGCAGTGCAGGTTCTGCTCAGTGGTGGCAGTAGAATGCTGGTCACATCGCATGTTCTGCTCAGTGGTGGCAGTAGAATGCTGGTCACATCGCATGTTCTGCTCAGTGGTGGCAGTAGAATGCTGGTCACAGCGTATGTTCTGCTCAGTGGTGGCAGTAGAAGAGTAACTGACATGTTAACCAGCACCAGAACGTGTGGTTTACAGACGAGTAACTCACACGTTAAGTCATTATAAACAACGTTAAATAAAGTTACATCGTGATTCGATATTCGATATTCAACGGACTGGCTATTCTGCACATTTAAGAGGGTAGGGTTATCTGAGAGTAATCACGTGTAAATGGTGCTTCATCCAAAGTGGTTTACAATTTGTTCCTCATATTTTACCCATTCACTCACACATTCACACACTGGAGGCAACCATGCAACGTGCCAACCTGCTCATCAGGAGCAGTTAGGGGTTAAGTGTCTTTGGTCAAGGCATGTTGCCCGGGAGGAGCTGGAATCGAAAAGGGAACCTCCGGATTACCAGATGACTGCTCTACCTCCTGAGCCCCTGTCGCCCCGTGTAATCCGGTTACATTACTGTGGAGTAATCCAACAGATTACGTTATGAATCACAATCACGAGGTAGTCAGTGGTTTGTAATGAGAGGCCTTTTAAAAGTACCCTTCGCAACCCCCGATGATTACTCTTGATCTGTGAGGTCATCGAATTTAACATCTTTTTTTAACATTTTCCATCAAATGTTTGTGTGAGCTCTTACACCTAAATTAGGTCTTAATTCTGGTTCAGACCTTCTAGAATAAATATATAGAATATAAACCACATTTGGGCGTTAACACATTCAGAGCCGGCCGGTTATGACCAAATTAGGGCTTGTATGCCAGCACTTTAATCAATGGGAGGATGGGGAAATTTGCGAGTGTTTAAAATATATCTTAAATTATGGCTATGGGTCTAATACACCGTCGCTTATCAATGACTTGCTTCCAGTCAACATGTACGAAACGGATTGTTTTTTCATCTGTACATTTCCGTTTTATACCGTTTTGAATACAAGTATAGTTTTGGAGATTTCTAGTAATTCCAGAGAAAAAAAAGCGATAATAGCCCTTTAGTGGAATACACAAAACACGTTGTCATTTTTCGGCTGATTTCTGAATATTTTTCAAATAAACGCTAGATTATCTATAGTATATGTGTCCTTATGCATGCTAGAGAAGCGAGCTGAAAAATCGCTTATCCGTGGCTTGCTCCGCGCCAACGGCACGCACACACACGCTCCGATGGCGGTGAAAAGAACATCTGATTAACCCAAGACTGGTAACATAGAGTTCTTACCTCACATCAGATGTTCTGCAAAAAGATTAATCCAATTCCTGATCGCCATTCCAAATATCGATTGCATCCATTGATCCAACGTTATAGTCCAAAACACATAATCCAAGCTGCTCCCAGTCTCCCCAGTCAATGTGGTAACACGATACTGCTTGCCCGAGAAGGGAAACCCGGACCGGAGTTTTTTTTCTGATGCACATCGCCAGCCAATCCAATCCAATGATGTGCAATACCATCCGGGAGACGATAGGCGGCGGTATTTGCCCTTTTGCTAGCTCAGAACCATTCCCAACGATAACATCAGGTTGGATGGATGAAAATGAATGGATATCGCTAATAAAAGAAATAACGATTAAAACCCGACTATGGTGATGGCGAGTTAACCCGACTATCATCGTGATTGGCACGGAATGGGTTAAGAGCTCACACAGACATATGATGGCCTCATAAAGTCAGAGCTCCGTTTATTGTCTATGCCAGTGGTTTTCAAACTAGGGGTCGCGACCCAAAGTGGGGTCGCGAGTAGGTGACAGACAGTGCGCATTGGCGCATTGGCAAGTAAAAAAATATATATTAAATGTAATATAGTTTTTTTATTTTATGTTCTGGCAACATATTTTGGCTAAATATGCCTCATTTTATAAATGTGTATCACCTAGTGCTGTAATAAAATGTTCTAATAAATATGCAAGTTCAATAACGTGTGCTTTTATTTTGATATTCCTTTATTTTGATAAACGTTAATTCCAAGTAAAAATTACACAATACATTAAGTGTGGGGTCCCCAAAAAATATCCTAAATAAAATGGGGTTGTGGTATAAAAAAGTTTGAGAACCCCTGGACCTAAAGTACCAAAAAGGGTACCGTTGGGTACCGGTATCGATTCACATGTACCGGTACCCAACCCTAATCAACAATCCACGCTACCACACTTTTGAGAGTAGCCGTCCCGCGTGGTTCTTGTTGGCTGGTTTGTAATGGTGGCCTTTCCCATCTAGTTTAGAGGACGAGGGAAAGACTTGAGACGTTTCTGGAGATAATGATCTTGACCTCGATATTTAACAAGCAAGTCGTGTTCCTGTGTATTTAAAAGGGCAAGTCATGTCATGTTCACATATTTATTTATTTATATATATATATATATATATATATATATATATATATATATATATATATATATATATATATATATATATATATATATATATATATATATATATATATATATATATAGGCTAGACTATATCTGCTACAACTTCCTCCAGGCTCATTCTACTAAACCCATAGGATACGATGGTCTGGACTAATGGTTATTATAAAACGTCTCCCACTAATAGCGTATCCTGCTCTTGTTTTCTGTGGAGCCGGGCCTGCAGGGAGGGCGTTTGATAAGTGGCCAGTTAAACAAACACGCCCGGTTCCTGTCCTTACGTGGCCTTTGCCAAGCAGCTCCATTGACTCGATGGCCTAAGCTTCCTCAAACACACACACACAGTACAGTTAAAGTGAGGTCACGCCAGCTAGGGACCTTATGTATACTGCACCTTGTATACTGTATACCTTACTCAGTGTATATTTAGATTCTAGTGTTTATTGTAAGCATATTTATTGTAATGTATAATATAACTGATAAGGCATAGACCCTCATCTTATGATGAATTGAAAATGGGGGACCCTGATGCAGGGAACAAACTTAACTTTTTGACTTACCAGCCATTTGGCTGGTAGATTTTAAAAACTACCAGCCGGGCAGATTTTTTACTAGCCAAAAATTATAAATAGCTTTTTAGTATATCGCCATGTGTTATTATTACTATATAATACTCTCATATGCTATTTTCAATTAATATCATAAACAACATAAGGAATATTAGCATAATTTTGAGTGGACTGAAGGAATGAGTCAGTCAACTCGTCGTTATTCCTCTGTCTTTCCTCTCTGTCAGCGTGCACACACCACACACACAGACGGCTCCTCCCCCACTAGCCCCCACCCTCTTCTAGTCAGCCTGCTGTTCTCTGTCTCTCTCTGTGTTTATGCGGAGCAGCATTAGCTCCGCGTGGCTAACGCGGAGCTAACGCTAGTTTGCCCCGAATTAAATGAATAACTAGGTTGCAAATCATAGTAGTTTTCACTGCACATAGAAGCAGTCAAACAGCGGGAGCATTTCGGGAGCATATGACCAAAACCCAGGCAACTTCGAGCCCTTAAGGAATCAAATAGTCTGCTCTATGGCTGCATGCTGTGTATCGCTGCTCTGCTCGGTTTTAATGGAGCAGAAGCACGGACTGGGGCGGATATGACTCGCGGAGTTGCTACAGGGTTTTTCAAAATAAGAGTATCATATGAACGGAAAGTTTCTAGCTGCCGGAGCCCAGATATTATGACTGGAGCTGCGCTTGGGGCAGCAATGAGACCCGCACAGGATTTTCAAAATAAGAGTATCGATATGAACTACACGCCAGCTGGCGGGCAGACTATTATTTTCAGACGCCAGACGGTAAATCTACACGCATTTGGCGATGGGCGTCTAGTTATTTTGTTCCCTGCTGATGTAAACAAGACGAAAGTCTTTCTCTGGTCTGCATCCCCTTAACAATTGTGTGTATTGAGCCGTACTGTATTGTACCCATTCTGCAATCTGTTAATAACATTTTCAATCAATCAATCAATGCACCTTTGATTACACTGCCTACTTGCTCATATGCGTACATTCTGAGTTAACTATATTGTTTACACTGCCTATTTTTACTTTTCTACTGTACTATAATTGTATTGCCTCTATTGATGTCTTTCTACTATTACCCTGCCCATACCTGTACCCCCCCCCCTCCCTCATGCTGCTATGATGCCTGAATTTCCCCCAAGGGGATCAATAAAGGAATTATCTTATCTGCTGTTCGTCTCCTTACACCTACTGTAGACTTCAGTATATTTTTTACTGTATATTTTATTCTATTTTTATTTTATTCTATTCTTAGGCAATTTGTTTTGTTATTCTTATTCGTGACTTGTTCTGTCTAAATGTTTAATGTGAGCGATTTTCAGTGTCAAATTTCCCTCTGGATAATAAAAGTATTTCTATTCTATTCTATCTATTCTACTCACCTTGAAGGACCTCCATTGGCAACACTATCCAGGCGTTCTCCAGGTAGGAGATGTACAGGTAGCGAGCGGTGTTACACGCCAGGCCGATGTAGAGGACCCTGGGATGGGGGAAGATGGGCGAGGAGAAGAGTGGTCAATTAATAATAATAAAAGATAAAGTAGGGACACACCGCTATGAACATTTTGGCCGATACTGATATTACGGTAAAAGGAACACGCCAACATTATGGGAAATGCTCTTACCATCTTCTCCAGAGTCAGACAAGAAGATGGATACCAATTTAATCTCTGTGCGTTCATCCGGCTGCAAGCTAGCCAAATTAATGGAAGTGGATACGGACCACTAGCCTAGCTTGAAACCCCCGGGAGAGGTGTTTCTGGCCAATGGCTAGGCTAGCTGGTCCGTATCCGCTTCCATTAATTTGTGCTAAGCTAGGCTAGCTTGGATAAATCGCACAGCCCTACAGCTCAAATTAACTTAGCTGTATACATTTAAGTTTTAGACAGATCAAATGTATTTTACCATCCTATCCTAACAAGAGAAATAAATATATAAGATTTAAACATCTTGGGGTGAAAACGTTATCTTATTAGATCAAACAGGGGACATAATTTACAGTTGAAGAACAGGTAATAAATCACAATATTACAATACCGTGACTCTAGTATTGTGGGGGCTCTGGTGATTCCCACCACTAGTAGCTTCAGTGGCTCCCTCTCCTACAGCTTTGGGGAGATGTCTTGTCTCCAAAACGACCCAGGTCACAGAACTGCCCCGAAGGGCCTCCCCGGCTGAAATATAACACCTCACTCTCAAATGTCCCTGCTCTGTGCAAAGTCTAGGCCACTATCTGCTCCGACAGGAGAGCCTTCCATCAATGATACCATTGTTCCACTGCGGTATTCACCCGGTCTATTTTCACTAACTGCATGCCTCGCTATTGCTGGAGATGAGGTAGGTGTTCTCACCTAGGATGGAAAATAATCTCAACCAGAGCGTGACATAAGAGCAAAATGGCCGCCTGTGTGAATGTGGTCCATAGAACCAACTTGAGTTGCCGGATAAGTCAATATCGACCCGATATGTGGCTCCGTATCGTTGTGAAGTGAAGTGATGATTTGAGGGGGGGGGGGGGGGGATGGCTTCCAAATATGTTGAGAAGGGAAAAAGCATATTGAACAACGGTGCGATATATAAAACTCATATATCAAGGTAAGAATGACATGGAACCCACATGTGAAAAACAGTGGGGTAATCCTTTAAAAAGGAACACTCTAACATTATGTGAAATGCGCTTACCATCTTCTCTAGAGTCAGACTTGACAACAAGATAGATAGATACCAATTTCCTCTCTGTGCGTTCAGTAGAAAGCTATCCGGCTGCAAGCTAGCTTAGCTTTGCACAAATTAATGGAAGCGGATACGGACCAGCTAGCCTAGCCGTTGGCCAAAAACACCTTTTCTTTTTAATCTAGGCTAGCTGGTCCGTATCGGCTTCCATTCATTTGGCTAGCTTGCAGCCGGATGAACACAGAGAATAAATTGGTATCTAGCTTCTTGTCTGACTCTGGAGAAGATGGTAAGTGGATTTCACATAATGTTCCTTTAAAGTGCCCCTTTTATTATGACACAAATAAGGCACTCAGGTGGAGCTGTGTACACATATACATGAAGAGGTTTATTACAGTAGGTCTTCTGGGGGTCAAAGGCTATGGAAGAAGAGCCAGTAACTGGCGACTGAGAATATGAAAATATATAAAATTTGATATTCAAATTGGTAACGATTAAATTAAAAGCGGTAAATGATTAAATCTGCCTCTACACAAAAGGAAGGAGGCAGTAACTCAGGAGGTCCAAAAGCTGCAGCCACTCTCCCATATATATTGACGGGGGTCGAAGTGGAGCGCGTCCCCCAGCTTTATGTTCCTGAAGCCCACATCAGCGAGGAGGACCTCTCCTGGACATTTCCTCGCGAAGGCCCAACAATGCCTGCATGTCCTGAGGAGGCTGAGGAGCAAGATCCTCTCCAACTTCTACCGCTGCACCACAGAGAGTGTCCTGACCAGCTGCGTCTCAGTGTGGTATGCTAACGGCACATCACCTGACCAGAATGCCCTGCAGCGATTGGTCAAGGCGGCCCAGTACATCACCGGCACCCAGCTTATAAAAGACATCTATCACAAACACTGCCTGCACAGAGATCCCACCCACAGCGAGTCAGCGACCACGGCCTGTTCTCCCCCTGCTCTCTGGGAGGCGCTACAGGAGCCTCAGAGCCCACACTAGCAGGCTCAGAAACAGCTTCTTCCACCAAGCTGTTACCTGGCTACCAGTTGAACTGGCTACCCCACCCCCCAAACCATACACACATACACCACCCTCCAAACCATACACACACACGTATGCATGTGAAACCGGTCTTATTTGACATGCCCTGTCCTGGGTGGGAGTCGAACCCCGGTCTCCCGCACCGCGGGCGACATCGCAGACCACTATACCAAGAGGTGTCTGGATTAGGGATGCCCCGATCGATCGGCCACCGATCGCTATCGGCCGATAATCAGTATAAATATGCGATCGGTGATCGGTGATAATGCTTTATTTTCGCCGATCGTCAAAACCGATCTCACTCGCTGTCGCTGAGTTCTGTCTCAGACACCGGGTGGTGCGGCGTCTGCTCATCCCTCCAGCCCCTCCCGCACGCATGTAAACACGGGTCTAGTCTAGTGAGACGGGACACGGGAGGACGGCGTCTCCCTGAGCTAACGTTAGCTTAGCTACCGTTACAAAATGACCCAGTCAACTATTCACTTTTAGTTTAATACATGATGAAGCATTGTCTAACCGAACGGTATCTAGCCGGCCAGCTACCGATAGCTCCTGACATCAACAAACTTGCAAATATTGCAAGAAATATTACATCTCTATTCTACGGTGTTTGTGAGAAAATGTTTTACAGTGACAGAAAAAACAACAACAACAACAACAACAACAACAACAACAACAACAACAACAACAACAACAACAACAGATCAGCGTTTCGTTTTCTCTCCGTTTCAAACTGTGCCGTTTTTTCCTTTTATACCGGGCAGAAGTACACTAGTGGCTAATATATAATGCAAACTCTCACCTGATGTGGCCCACCAGCTCGATCAGCTTGTGGCTGGTGAAGTAGGCGGCCAGCTCCGACATGTGGCTGAGGATGGAGCAGACCCCGAACAGTGTGGTGGTGCCCTTCAGGTCCTCCAGGTGCCAGTACAGGAAGGTGAACACGAAGCCGTAGCCGAAGCCCATGAACCAGGCCACGAACAGCACCGAGCTGTAGCGCACGCTGCAGAGCAGCCGGATCAGGTCGCTGTAGGTGAACTCCCTGTCGCCGCCGTCCAGGGCCATCGGCGTGTGGTCCGTGGAGGAGGAGGCGGCGGTGTCCGACTCGGGCGACGAGACGCCCCCGTCCACCCGTGGGACCTCCCCCGCCCCCTCCTCCTCCGCGGCGCCGCCGTCCCGCAGCTCCTGGCGGTACTCGCCGTCGCCCCTGTCGAAGGAGAACTGCGTGGCCACCACGAGCGCCACGCCCATCAGCACGCCGAACACGATGAAGGCCGTCTGGTAGTTGTGGAGCCGGTAGTCGGGCAGCACGCAGCCCAAGCCGTCGATGAGCACGGTGACGTGCGTGTGGTCGATCCAGATGCCCACCAGCAGCATGGCCAGGCCCCAGCCCAGGGAGCCCCACATCCTCTGCAGGCCGTAGCGGTCGCGGTGCTTCCCCAGGTACTGCAGGGTGACCGTGTCCACGATGGTCACGGCGGGCGCGCTGAAGAACTCGCCCACGATGATGACAAGGAGGATGAGCAGGAAGATGGTCTCCACCTGGTCCTGGTTGTAAATGATCTGGTACTCTTTGGCTTTGGTTGGAGCAGGGGGGGTGGTGGTGGTGGTGGAGGCGACGGTGGTCGTGGTGTTCAGTGTGGTATTGTCAGGCTTATAGGGGAAAGTTGTGGCATTAGGAGCCACCGTCGCACCGGGAGCAGCCGAGGGATTGGAAGTAGCTGCGGCATTGGAAGCAGCCGGGCCATTGGAAGTAGCCGCGGCATTGGGAGCCACCGTCGCACTGTGAGCAGCCGCGGCATTGGAAGTAGCCGCGGCATTGGGAGCCACCGTCGCACTGTGAGCAGCCGGAGCATTGGAAGTAGCCGCGGCATTGGAAGTAACCGCGCCGTTGGGAGCCACCGTGACGTTGCCGTCGGCACTTCGCTCGTGCCTGCGGTGAACACTACGGTGAGAGTCAAGGCCACTTAGGAGGACAAAGGAGTGTGGGAAGTCGTCCAAGCTACGAAGACTTCTCGTGCGGTTGGTGGAGTTACCCGCCAGCGTGGTGGTGTTGCCAAGAGGGGGAATGGAGGAGGTGGGCAACACCGGGGTGGCGGTGACGGCGGCAGCTCCCTTCTCCATGCAGCTCATGGCGGCGGGTTTGACGAAGCCGATGCCACAGTTGAACACCAGCCAGCAGAGCACGGAGAAGAGCAACACGGCTTTGCCTTTCTGGAACCGGTCGGCCACCACCCCCCAGAACGGCGCGCTGCAGAACTCGATGAAGTACCGTATGCCGACCAGCAGCCCGCTGCGGCCGGCGGACATGCCCAGCTGCTTGTAGTACACGGCGAGCAGGGGGTGCAAGGAGCCGTAGGCGGCATAGAAGAAGAAGTAGAAGATCTTGGAGATGAGGAGCCGGCTGTTCACTCGGAGGCACATCCTCTCGCAGCAGTCGATGGAGGCGTTGGTGGGCGGCTCCGTGGGCGGGGTGCCGGAGGACGACCCCGGGGCGGAGGGCTCCGACCGAAGCTCCAGTGACAGGGTGTTAAAAGGCTCGGCCAAAACATACTTCCTCTTCTGCTCCTCCTCGTCATCCGTCAGGATGGCAACTTTGTCGTCGGCCATATCTGGAAGACGGGGGAAATTATGACCATCAGTGACAGCTTAGGTATTTTAAGGAGAAAAGAAAAAAACTGATACTCGTGAAACAAGATGAAACTAGACCCATCCTGTCAAATTATTACATTGCTGTAAGCTACCAAATCATTCACCAGGAAATCAAAGGTTTTGATAGCTTGTGCGCAGATTAACACTTTGAGTGCCAGCGACGCTTTATGTCGTTAGTTCATGCTGACCGTTGAATGCCAGCAACGCTATACAGCGTTTGTTTGTCGTTTTTTTTTTTTTTTATTATTATTAGCGATTTGAATTCATATTTCATCAATCTAGCCTCACGCTAGTGCAGCAACCTCGCTCTGAGCTCCATTGGGAAAATACCGCCCCCTATCGTCTCTCCCTGTGTAACTGCACCCCATTGGATTAGACTGATGGGGGGGGAAGGAAATACAGTTTCCTCATTTTACTTTTCCAGCAAGCCATCCGAAGGATCGAAGTGATTGCCGAGCCGGAAAACAGCGTGGAATACATATTTACAGTACCCAGCGCTGAATCAATAAACGCGATCGATATTTGGAATGGCGATCAGGAATTGGAATAATCTTTTTGGATAATCGGATCTGTTTTCACAGAGATATCAGCGTTTGCCCTATGTGTGTGTGTGCGCTGATCAGGAAATGAGAGAATAGATTTTTCAGCTCGCTTCTCTAGCGTGCAAAAGTACACATATACTATCGATAATCTAGCGTTTATTTGAAAAAGATTCATAAATAGGCCGAAAAATTACAACGTTTTTTGTGTATTCCAGAATATTCCAGTAAATGCCGTTTATCACTGAATCTTTATATTTTCCTGAAACTTTCAAGAAAACGAGGGCTTTTCAAAATGCTATAAAACGGAAATGAACCGATTAAAAAACAATCCTTTGACTGCAAACAAGTCATTAGGCTTGTTCGAGATGGGATAGCCGGACGCAGATCTGCGCAGGTTTCACTACTGCCTCGCCAAGCGCGTTGCATGACGGTTAGAATGTTGTCCGACTTGCTCTGAAAATCTGACGAGGCGAGGCGTGGAACTCCCGCGGGAGCGAGCCACAAGCAGCCTTCAGAGCGAGGCGCCACAGTACCTCTCACTCGGCTGCTCCCGGCTGGGAAGCGACTTGCTATGGTCGGGCAAAGCGCCTATTGGCTCAGAAAAGTTGTCAGTCACCAGCCACGTGACAGCCAGGGAGTTATGAGACGTTTGATTGATTGATTGATTGAACACTTTATTATGTTATGCGTTATCATCATATCATCATGATAAACTTCAAGCTGGCAGACACACACATACACACATGCATCGTCTGTTTTGCCTCAATACTGTATATATAATTCTGTTTTGCCTCAATATACACAGTATACATATATATATTGATGCAAAACAGAATTATTCAGCAGTGTGTTGTGTGTGCGTGCGGCCAGGAGCGCGCAACAAGATGGTATACATTATGGTATATGAATAGTATATTCCACTATAGCAGTATATGGTGTGTGCTGTACATTTAAATCTGATCTAATTTTGCAAACGGCCATCGCATTATAATGAGCTGGACAGGTGTGTAATGTGTGTGTGGTGACGTGAAAGCGTATCTGCCATGCGAGACTAGGCGAGAGGCTCTCGTGAAATCGGCAGTGTCCGCCCTTTTAACTCCTCCCCCGGCTTCACTCGGCTACTCTCGTCTACTAGTCGAGGCAAACCGAAATCCATCTCGAACAAGCCTAGTGATAAGCGACGGGCAGATTAGACACATAGCCATAATTTAAGACATAGATTATGTGTTCACAACGCTATCATTGAAGTGGGTGCTGGCATTCAACCATGTTTTACCATGTTAACCAGTGGCATCCAAAGTGTTAACAATTTTGTGTATTGAGCCGTACTGTATTGTAATTTGTACCCATTCTGCAATCTCTTAAATACAGTTTTCATTCATTCATACACACGGAATACACTTGAATGGGAATATTTTGTTTCACTCGTAGAAATAATCCACTGAGTCACGTATCAAACATAATAATATTGGTTAAACTATTAAGGGGATGCAGACCAGAGAAAGACTTTCGTCTTGTTTACATCAGGGTCCCCCATTTTCAATTCATAGTGAAGTATAGTCTCGAGCAGAAGGAATTGTATCGCGCCACTAGTTACAGTGAATCTAGGTGGGTTGAAATGGACTTCTTCTAAAAATGCTTTTGGAAAAGACAGCTGTCTTTCAGTCGGTGATCTGTCATAATATGCGGAAGTACAGTAAGGGCCATTCATCGGTTGGTGCTAGATGACACGGGCTCATCGGCGTTTTATTTGGGAGGGGGTCGTCGGTTTTTGGCAAGTCGTCATCATGTTAACATTAAAAGTAGTTTGTAAACCTATATCCATAACCTTAAGTGAACCGCCCCCACCACTACCTACAACATTACAAAATAAATGTAAACCGTTTCTTCCGGGCCGTGGGATCTAGCATCTACTGTTCATATTATTACCATTATACATTTTCAGAGGCAGGAGGAGGAAGAGGGAAATCCTAGGGAATTACATTACACACAATTGAACATAATGGGCTTTAGATCATAATATAATTCATTTATCAGCGGAAAAGTGCCCGATAGGCTGTTGTTTCCTTCGGGACATTATCACCAGTCATATTTACTGTAGTAGCCGACACGCAGCTCATGGTTCATAATATACAGCTAAAAAGCATCAATAATAAAAAACAAGTCTTACCTGCTCAAGTCACCGTTCCCATGCGCAGTTTCGACAGTATAATTAGATCCGTTCGAGCTGTCGTTTATTAATAATTAGTCCAATGCCGGTGAATAATAATAACATATATCATTAAAACATTTATAATGAAACTAAACCGATTATCTTCCCATGTTTATTTATTCCGATTTTTATTATAAAGTGACTCTCTCTCTCTCTCTCTGACTTCTATTGTGTGTTACGTTGAACAACAACAACAGAGCGGTTCCCAGTGTCGCCGAGCTGCAGCTCCCACCCCACCTGTGCTGCTCGGGGCGGGGATGGGCCGCAGGGATGGGCCGTCGCGTCACCGCGTGACGTCATCTGCCTCTGTCTACGTTGCTACGTTCACTCACGGTCGGAGGTGGGAAGTTGGGAGTGGGGGAAACGCGTCATGAATGAATGAATGAATGAATGAATGAATGAATGAATGAATGAATGAATGAATGAATGAATGAATGAAAAAACTTTATTTAACAGATTGCAGAATGGGTACAATACAGTACGGCTCAACACGGGTCCCCCATTTTCAATTCATAGTGAATTTCATCTCCGACTTCGGCAAGCTACAAAGTCGGGGAAAAACACGATGCTGCTCACGCTAAACTCTTTGGTAATTTTGTTTTACAATTTGTCTCGCATGAACTACAGGCTACAGCTCACATATTATGTTATGTCCTAATGAATTGAAAATGGGGGACCTTGATGTAAACAAGACGAAAGTCTTTCTCTAGTCTGCATCCCCTTAACAAGTGTGTGTATTGAGCTGTACTGTATTGTACCCATTCTGCAATCTGTTAATAAAGTTTTCAATCAATCAATTGATTGATTGATTGATTGATTGATTGATTGAAACGTTTATTAACAGATTGCAGAATGGGTACAGTACAGTACAGCTCAATACATACAATTGTTAAGAGGATGCAGACCTGAGAAAGACTTTCGTCTTGTTTCCATCAGGGTCCCCCATTTTCAATTCATCATATGACACACATGACATGACATACAGATAGACAGTACTGCTACATCTATACATTTATGACATACCAGATTTTCAAATACAGTACTGTTTGTGATACTAAAAAAATCCAGAAGAAGAGTAAATACATTTGACATAGAAACTGTGCATTGGGGGAGGTTGGGTAGGTGGGGTGGGGCTGTACATTGGAGGTGGGGGGGGGGGGGGTTGGGTAGGGGGGGGGGGGGAATCAATCAATCAATCAATCAATCAATCAATCAATCAATCAATCAAAAACATATAGCTAATATACATAATAACACATACTATTAAAAACAGCTAATAACAACATTAACGTCTACGATGTGAGTGGCCATGTCAAAATTCCCCGAGGCTTGAACTGGGGGTTGGGAAATCATACCCGAGTTTGCGACTAGGTCACTACTAGGAACTCCGCATGGTCATGCTGGACCTACAAAAGGCCTTTGACACGGTCAATCACTCCATTCTGATTGACAAGCTAAAAGCAATTGGTTTTGATAGTCTATCAGTGAGCTGGATGCAATCCTACCTTGAGGGGAGGGAACAGATGGTGGAGGTAAACGGTACCCTATCCCCCCCCCTCACAGTGAGCTGTGGTGTTCCACAAGGAAGCATACTAGGACCGCTACTGTTCCTAATTTATGCAAATGACATGTCGTCAGCTTGTGACTGCAACTTGTTCCTGTTTGCGGACGACTCAGCCCTGCTGGTCTCTGACAAGAACAAGTTACAGGTTGAAAAAACCCTCAGCTCGGAACTAGGCAGAATCTGCATATGGCTCGCTGATAACAAACTATCATTACACATGGGCAAAACAGAGTCCATTCTCTTCGGTTCAAAGAACAAACTCAGCAAGACCGACGGCTTCTCAGTTACAGTGGGTGACAATATTGTCACAAGGAAAGATGAAATTACCTACCTGGGTTCCATCCTAGAGGCTAATCTCTCCTGTGACAAAATGGCATCCAATGTAATAAAAAAAAGTCAACCAACGAACTCGATTCTTGTACCGGATCTCCTCTCTGGTAAACAAGAACACCCTGAAGACTCTGGCAGGAGCACTCATTCAGGGGTACTACGACTATGCTTGCACCTCATGGTACCAAAGCACCTCAAAGGCGCTAAAAACAAAATTACAAACATCTCAAAACAAACTGGTCAGACTACTGCTTGACCTTACTCCTAGAACCCACCTCACCCCTGCCCACTTTGACAACCTA
This sequence comes from Notolepis coatsorum, assembly GCF_963971535.1. Lineage (NCBI taxonomy): Eukaryota > Metazoa > Chordata > Actinopteri > Aulopiformes > Paralepididae > Notolepis > Notolepis coatsorum. The sequence goes on along the minus strand of NC_140165.1, from coordinate 53,526,972 downwards.
GGATGGCTTAGAGTAGACGACAGAGTACAACAACTTGCAATGGGCCTGGTCTACAAGATACACTACACGACCAAGGTACCCATGTACATGTCAAAATACTTCCCAAAGGTCAGTGAATACCACGATCACAACACCAGAGGGAGCTCCACAAATCATGTTAAACCCAGATTCGGCTCAAATAAGGGACTAAACACGTTTCGCAATTATGCCACATCAATGTGGAACGCCCTACCCAAAGCTGTAAAGGAATGTGGATCACTACCCACTTTCAAAACCTCTCTCAAGGGACACCTACGGGAGACTGCAATTCAACACTGGCCCCTGTAAATATCCTAACCCAACCCCCTCCAATGTACAGTCATTTACCTAGTATGGTTTTGTCAATAGTTCAATGTACAATTGTGTTTGTTTGTACAGTGTCTCCTCCCCCCCCCCCCCTCAATGTACAGTGTTACTTGTTTATACAGTGTGCCCCCCGCCCCCCCCCCCCCCCAACCACCTCCAATGTAAATTACCCAGTATGGTTGTCAATATCCCAATGTACCCAACCCCCCCCACCCAACCTCCTCCAATGTACAGTTTCTACGTCAAATGTATATACTCCCTTTTCTTGACTCCTTCTGTATCACAAACAGTACTGTATTTGCAAATCTGGTATGTCATAAATGTATAGATGTAGCAGTACTGACTATCTGTATGTCATGTATGTCATATATGTCTATATGAATTGAAAATGGGGGACCCTGATGGAAACAAGACAAACGTCTTTCTCAGGTCTGCATCCCCTTAACAATTGTATGTATTGAGCCGTACTGTATTGTACCCATTCTGCAATCTGTTAAATAAAGTTTTCATTCATTCATTCATTCATCCCGAGTTGATGCTCCGTTTTATTCGATCTTTCCTAGTAGGATGTCGAAATTTCCGACCTCCGAGTTATAATCGAATGCACCATATTAAAGGGGACCATTTCAATAAACAGTGAAAGTCGTTTAGCTTTCTGACCGCGACGCAGTGAATGAATGAATTAATGAAAACCTTATTTAACAGATTGCAGAATGGGTACAATACAGTACGGCTCAATACACACAATTGTTAAGGGGATGCAGACCAGAGAAAGATCTTTGTCTTGTTTACATCATCAGGGTCCCCCATTTTCAATTCATAGTGACATTTATGACATACACAAGTCAACATACATCATGACATCATGACATTTATGGCATAGGGACATACATGACATACATACAGGTATAGTACTGTTACATTTGTGACATATACGATATGCAAATATACAGTATGTATATACACTATTTTTCTGGACACTTTTTGTATCACAAACAGTACTGTATTTGCAAATCTGGTATGTCATCATAAATGTATAGATGTAGCAGTACTGTCTATCTGTATGTCGTGTGTGTCATATATGTTATGATGAATTGAAAATGGGGGACCCTGATGTAAACAAGACGAAAGTCTTTCTCTGGTCTGCATCCCCTTAACAATTGTATGTATTGAGCTGTACTGTACTGTACCCATTCTGCAATCTGTTAAAGGGGACATGTACTATAAATGTCATTTTTAAGTCTCTAGCATTGTATTATAGTAATAGGAGTTCGTATCAATGTGTTTTAGTGTCTAAATACCATATTGGCGGATTGCTCTGATTCAGCTCAGATCATTTCCTTCTCCAGTAAATTAGGTCATCCTGATTTGAAGGCCTGAATGACGTTACTCAGGCTCTGGGTAGCAGACAGTGATGTGATTGGCTCTGTGGTTGTAGCTAATGCCCGCCCACAATCTACATAGACTGATTGTACACAGCGAGTGGAAACCACTTCCTCATACTCTTCGTGCACTCTGGAGGGAGAGAGAGAGAGAGATAGAGAGCATTCAGGAGCACTTGGGGGGGGGGGGGGGGGACCTGCCGCGCCACCAGGGCCGGACTGGGGAAATAATTCATACCGGGAGATATAGCGCGAAATATAGCCCCAGTCAGGCCACTTTTTAAGCGGGGGGTCTGGGGGTCCCCCACCAGGATTTTTTTTGTTACAAAGACTTAGTTTCCTGCATTCTGGTGAATTTTAGTGCATGTGAATCACAAACTAATGAGCCAACAATTGCTTAGTACAATGTACTGTTATGAACCTCAAATAAAACTGTTGTGGCACTAGCAATGCTACTCTCTCCACCTTCAAAAAGAAAAAAGCAAGAGCACAACATATTTGTCTATTTACTATTATAATACAGTTAACCACTCTCTCCACCTATTCAAACAGAGCAAGAGCACAATACCATATTCACTTTACTGATGCACTACCCATCAACAGTTAAAATAGCCCTTACACAAACATTAAATAACAGACCTTTCATTATTACAAAACGACCTGGCTCACTGCCTGGCTGTTACAGTATTCTGCAGAGTGCCATCTGCCATTCCATTCGCCGCCTCCACTGTCAATCAGTTGTATCGCCTGGTCCCGCCTCCACCAATCACAAGCGGCAGCACGGCTCCATTGTGTGTGTGTGATCCGAGGGAGAGAGTCAGATAGTTCTCCAACTCTGTCGCAGACAGTGAAATCCTGGTTGTTCCCCACCCACCTAGGTTATCTAACTATCGCGCCGCGCCGCCGCCACAACTAGAAACAATGGCCTGGCAAAAAATATATATATATATAAAAAAAAAAAAAAATTATAATTTTTTTTTTTTACATTTTTTTTTTTTTTTTATCTGTGCAGGCCAGGCCTCCCGGTGCTCCCGATGGCCAGTCCGGGCCTGTGCGCCACACACACCTCCTAACGGGAGAGTGATAGAAAGAAAAAAAGGAAGAGAGAGGGAGGAAGGGAGGGCCCCCCCACAAGCTGCCGCGCAGCACGAGAGGCAGAGAAAAAAAGAACGGCCTGTCTTTTTTCTCTCTCTCTCTCTCTCTCTCTCTCTCTCTCTCTCTCTCTCTCTCTCTCTCTCCCACCCCCTCCCTCTCTCTCTCTCTATCTCTCTCTGTCTACCAGTCGCAGACTGTGTGGACTGACTGTCACTCAAAGTGCTTATGGGCGGAGCCAGGCCATAACAGCCTGAAATCTTGAAGCTGAAAAATTATGGTTTTGAGTACTTGATTAGAAATATAAAACAATGCATTTTTTTGAAAAAAAAACATACAGATGTCTTCAATACACGCACAGGAATTGTGTAAAGTTGCCCAAATAGTGCTAGGAATAGCAGTACATGTCCCCTTTAATAAACATTTCAATCAATCAATCAATCAATCAATCAATCAATCAATCAATCAATCAATCAATCAATACTGTTACCCATATATTATATCCTAACAGAATATATATGATGGGGAGGAGACTGTACATTAGGAGGGGGTGGGTGGGTGGGAGAAAAAATATACATACGGTGGGGAGAAAATACATACAGTGGAGAGGAGACTGTCTATTAGGAGGGGGGGGGGCCTTTGGACATTTACGGTGGCCAGTTTCGAATTGCAGCCTCCCATAGGTGCTCTTTAAGAGCGGTTTTGAATGTGGGTAGGGATTCACATCTTTTTACGGCTGTGGTATAGGGCGTTCCACATTGTTGTGGCATAATTGCGAAGTGTGTTTAGTCCGTTTGTGCCGAATCTGGGTTGCACATGATTTGTGGAACTCCCTCTGGTGTTGTGGGCGTGGCATTCACTGACCTTTGGGAAGTATTTCGACATGTACATGGGTACCTGTGTGGTGTAGTGTATCTTATAGGCCAGGCCCATTGCAAGTTGCTGTACTCTGTCGTCTACTCTAAGCCATCCTAGGTAGTCAAAGTGGGCAGGGGTGAGGTGGGTTCTAGGAGTAAGGTCAAGTAGTAGTCTGACCAGTTTGTTTTGTGATGTTTGTAATCTTGTTTTTAGCGCCTTTGAGGTGCTTTGGTACCATGAGGTGCTAGCATAGTCGTAGTACCCTTGCATGAGTGCTCCTGCCAGAGTCTTCAGGGTATTCTTGTTTACCAGAGAGGAGATCCGGTACAAGAATCTAGTTCGTTGGTTGACTTTTTTTTATTACATGCCAATTAAGATTAAGATTTGCCTCTAGGATGGAACCCAGGTATGTAATTTCATCTTTCCTTGTGACAATATTGTCACCCACTGTAACTGAGAAACCGTTGGCCTTGCTGAGTTTGTTATTTGAACCGAAGAGAATAGACTCTGTTTTACCCAGGTGTAATGATAGTCTGTTATCAGGTGCAGATTTTGCCTAGTTCCGAGCTGAGGGTTTTTTCAACCTGTAACTTGTTCTTGTCAGAGACCTGCAGAGCTGAGTTGTCCGCGAACAAGAACAAGTTGCAGTCACAAGCTGGCTGACGACATGTCATTTGCATAAATTAGGAACAGTAGCGGTCCTAGTATGCTTCCTTGTGGAACACCAGCTCACTGTGAGGGGGGGGGGGGGGGGGGGTAGATTACCATTTGCTTTTAGCTTGTCAATCAGAATGGAGTGATTGACAGTGTCGAAGGCCTTTTGTAGGTACAGCATGACCATGCCGCAGGTGCAAGCAGGATTCAACACACTTTGTTGACACAAGTCAAGTTCAAGTTCAAGTTTCTACAGACATAGAATGAGTCAACATTTATTTTCTGCAAATTATACATTGTCCTTTGAGCCTCAAAACATGTTGGACAACCTAGACAGAGAATATTTCAAACAGAAAAAAACGGTAGGACATGTTCTCACAATACATAGCAAACAAAATGCATCAGACAAACGTGATCTTTGCGTATTATTATTATTATTATTATTATTATTATTATTATTATTATTATTATTATTATTATTATTATTATTATTATTATTATTATTATTATTATTATTATTATTATTATTATTATTATTATTATTATTATTATTATTATTATTATTATTATTATTATTATTATTATTATTATTATTATTATTATTATCATTATCATTATCATTATCATTATCATTATCATTATCATTATCATCATCATCATCATCATTGCAGTCAGAATTAACTAGAATTGTCAATGTAATGTCCACCCTTGATACTTATGTCCCAGACCACAAATACCAAATACCACATTGTACATAGCCTGCCCTTTGTCATTCAGCAGGACCATCATGTCCCCGGTATGTTTATTAAAGGCGAACCCCACCCATTTGAAGAACCCATGTGTTATTCACATGGTCCTAAGAGGACAGTCCAAAGTAGAACGCAAACAAATCTCTCTGAAAATAAAACACACAAACAAGCAAACAAACAAAAAAAACAACGTGCTAAAACTCATCAGGGGAGTGTGGAGCTGCTCCAGGCATGGTGAATTGGGAAAAAAGGTAAAGATGACACTGAGAGCACCACAGTGAATGTTCTGTGTGTATAGGTAAATTTTCTTGTTTCAGAATTGAGAACACTACTACTAAAATCAGTCTACCATTGAAATGTATTGGAAGGATAAACCCCTTGAGATATGCTATCTCGTTTTCGAGGGGGTCCTTAGATTGCTGCTTCATACCTGAGGACATCACACATTTGATTCTTCTCTGGTTTCTAGAATATATTCTTATAATTCTAGTCTGGTTTCTAGAATATATTCTTATAATTCTAGTCTGGTTTCTAGAATATATTCTTATAATTCTAGTCTGGTTTCTGGCTTTGGAGAGAGTGGCTTGTTAAAATATTGGTTGAACTTTCCAAGGCCATGAAACATTGATTTTTTTTTGTTGAGTGGCGTTCACCTTTAAATATTATAGAGCACTTTGGTTTAAATTAAGTTGAGTGGTAGCCTGCCTTATATTTACCTGTGTAGGGGGCACTATGTGTTAGTTTTTTCCATGTGGAAGTTGTATGCACAAATTGTAGACTTAGATAACCTCACTATTCTGGACCTTAGACTCTATCTGTCTGTCTACCATGTACCTGACACATACAGTGTATAGATATAGACTGTCTACCATGTACCTGACACATATAGTCTGTCTACCATGTACCTGACACATAGAGTCTGTCTATGTACCTGACACTACCATGTACCTGACACATAGAGTCTGTCTATGTACCTGACACTACCATGTACCTGACACATAGTTTGTCTACCATGTATTTGACACATAGAGACTGTCTACCATGTACCTGACAAGGAAGGGTACAACTCTATCAGCTGAGTAACAATGTTCATCAAAGTGCTGAGTGCTACAATGTACTGTAGGTTAGTATATTAGGACAAGTGCATGACAGTAAGGTTAGTTCGTTTTTTTTTTCTTCTTTCATTTCAGGTATTGATAGAAGAAGTGCGTCTTTAGTCGACGGCGAAAGATTGGTCGGGTTTCGGCTGTCCTAACTGTGGTGGGAAGTTCGTTCCACCATTGTGGGGCATGGACCGAGAATAGGCGACTTCTCCTTGATGACCCTCCCGGAGCTCAGATAGGGGTGGGTCTGAGGTGGCCAGAAGATGCAGAGCGTAGAGGTCTTGGGGGTGTGTAGTTAGAGACCATTGGCCGAAGTTAGGCGGGAGCCGTTCCCTTTGCCGCACGATATGCCAGGTCGAGGGCCTTGAAGCGGATTCGTGCGGCAATGGGGAGCCAGTGCAGGTCTCTAAGAAGTGGGGTGACATGGGCCGACTTCGGTAGGTTTGAGATCAGGCGGGCGGCTGCATTCTGAATGAGTTGAAGAGGCTTGGTGGCAGTGGTCGGAAGGCCAGCAAGCAGTGCATTGCAGTAGTCGAGTCGGGAGATGACTGTTGATTGGACGAGGAGTTGGGTGGCTTCTTTTGTCAGGAAGGGGCGGATCCTTCTGACATTGCTCAGGAGGAATCAGCAGGTTCTGGTTGTCGCTGCGATGTAAGTGGAGAAGTTCAGCTGGTCTTCAAGGACAACACCAAGGTTCTTGGCGGTCGGGGATGCGGCCACAGCTACATTCTCCACTGTGATGGAAAGGTCGGTTAGGGGGGAGGATTTGGCCGGCAGGTGAAGCAATTCTGTTTAGCTTAGGTTCAGTTTGAGGTGGTTGGACGTCATCCAGGCGGAGATGTCGGACAGACAGGCCAAGATCCGCGCAGCGACGTGGATATCCGAGGGTAGAAAGGAAAGGAAGAGTTGAGTATCATCAGCATAGCAATGATACGAGAAGGCATGAGACGTGATAATGTTACCCAGAGATTTGGTGTAGAGGGAGAAGAGGAGGGGTCCATGGACGGAGCCCTGAGGGACACCCGTCTGCAGCGGGCGGGGGGCCGACAGGGACCCTCTCCATGACACTTGGTAGGAGCGGTCGCTGAGGTATGATGTCAGCCAGCCATGTCAGCGCAGAGCCAGCCACTCCCATTCCTGAGAGGGACGCAAGGAGGATCTGATGGTTGACTGTGTCAAAGGCTGCAGACAGGTCCAGGAGAATCAAGACAGAGGAGAGGTGAAGAGCCTCTGTGACTGCTATGAGGGCCGTCTCTGTGGAGTGACCAGTCCTGAAGCCTGACTGATTAGGATTTAGGAGGTCATTTTGTACCTGACACTACCATGTACCTGACACATAGAGACCATAATTTTACTGATCGTTCCAATATTGAGCTTCAATTTCCCTGCAGGCTCTCACTGGACTACAATAGCAGACAATGGGCAATTGTAAACATTTAGCAAAAGCAATGATAAATGTGCTTTTCTGAGACGGGAAGCTCAGGGTGTATTCTTACCGGTCTCAGTTTGCTCTATGTCATGTAATATTATAGGACCTGTTAAGCTGTAGCCCTATTTTCAGAAATAAAGGTACATGCCTAAGTAAATGGAAGATTGCTCCACTTCTACAAGGTACATTTGCATGTTCTTGGTATCTAGGAACATCTAGGGACCTGGGGGTATGTATTTCCAGTGTCAGAAATATTGTGTCTGTTACTAGGCTTGAGTAAATTGTAATGAAAAAAAAGGAGAATATAAATTATGATTTATTTTTGCATCTGTGCCGGTGAATAACACCATGAAAACATTGAGGTTCTTTTGATTTCGCTCACTGAGCTCATTCACCACCTTCTTCAGATCAAGTGTACAAAAATCTAAGCAAATTAATAAAGGGAAGATGAATTAACAGAAGGATTTGTAGATACAGTAATTAATGATAATCCACTTGAATTATAAATTCATTTGACCTTGAACTTGACCTTATTATATCCATATTATGGATAGGGAAAAGGTTCCTCTTTCCAATGGCAGGGTTAAATCTGGATTTAGTCATTTACTCACAGCTTTACAATAAAAGAGATATAATTCTTGTTTTTTCCAATAAATTCTTATTTTCTGTAAATCTTATAAAACACAGGTAAAAATGAAAATATACACTTTGACTGCTGTTTTGATAGGGTTATGGTCTTTACTCTTGGCAAAAAAAAAGAAAGAACATTAACCTCTTAACATCCAAGGGCATGAGGACCTATTTGTTGCCTATCAATCGCCCTTTCAGGTGACAAAATCCGTTCAGCAGTTCTCGAGTTACATGCCGATATGTGAGGCGTGCGCCAAAGTACACATTACCACCCCCGACCTCCGGGGGCTCTAGCTCCGTCAATCATCTGTCGATCTCGAAAACCTTTGGACAGGGTTGTAGCCAATGAGTGTGGCTTTCCATTGATACCCCATGATATGATAATTGGGGATCTAATACGGTCTCTATTGATCGATTTATGATAAAGAAAAGCAGGGTCCCCCTGGACCTTACAGCTTAACAGGATATTTATAGGAGTCTACTCACTTTTTGGAAACCGTAGAATAAGCTGCCTAAAAGTGTGATGGTAAAATGTACATTATAAAGTTGTTGTACAATTGCATATCAAAAAGAGTGGTCGCTAGGGGTGGGGTGCGAGAGAGAGAGAGAGAGAGAGAGAGAGAGATAGAGAGAGATAGAGAGAGAGAGAGAGAGATAGAGAGAGAGAGAGAGAGATAGAGAGAGACAGAGAGAGACAGAGAGAGACAGAAAGAGAGAGAAAGAGAGAGAGAGAGAGAGAGAAGAGAAAAGTCAATTGTGGTCCGACTCGTCCGACAAGTCCGCCGCCTGTAGCGTCCAGTGCTTCACCTTCTTCCTCCTCTTCCTCTTCCTCTCCCCCATCACCATGGCGGCCAGCACCGTCACCACCACGGTGACGGTGATGATCAGCACGGTGACCGTCTCGGCGATGCACAGCTCCGTGTCCATCAGCCGGTGGCCCCCCAGCACCGCCGGCGTCCGGCAGCTCAGGTTGTAGTAGTCGTCCAGGAAGAGCTTCTGGACGCTCAGCAGCTTCCGGAAGACCCGCTGCAGGTCGCAGTCGCAGTGCCACGGGTTGCCCTCCAGCAGGACGTGCGTGCTGTAGGTGTGGACGCTCAGCAGCGTCTTGAAGTGGATGCTGCTCATGCGGTTGTGGGCCAGGTTGAGCAGCGCCAGGTTGGCGAGGGACTTGAAGACGCCCGTGTCCGCCCGGCTGATCTGGTTGGCCTCCAGGTTGAGCACCTCCAGGGAGCGCAGCATGGAGAACGCCCCGTTGTCGAGCGACGTCAGCCGGTTGTCCTCCAGGTGGAGCTGCCTCAGCAGGCTCATGGAGGTGAAGGACCTCAGCTGGACCGACTGGATGGCGTTGGCGGTGAGGTTCAGCCTCTGCAGGCCGTCCATGTGGTGGAAGCTCTTGGGGTTCAGGGTGGTGAGGCGGTTGTGGGCCAGCTGGAGCTCGCGCAGCATGCCCAGGCCCAGGGAGAAACCCTCCTTCAGGTAGGAGATGCTGTTCCAGCTCAGGTCCAACCTCTGGAGGAACTCCAGCTGGGAGAAGGCTCCGTCCGCCACGGCGCTGATGTTGTTGTTGTTTAAGAGCAGAATGCGCATTTTGCGCACCGTCTGAAAAGACCCGGTGGGGATGAAGCCTATCTGGTTGATGGACAAATCCAAGAGCTCGGTGGAGGGAGGAATGCCGCTGGGCAGGTGGGTGAAGAGACCCTGGGAGCAAAGGGTGAACTTCAGCTCCCCTCGACAGTCACAGCCCACCTCGCACCCGGGAGTCTGTGATGCCACGCCCACCGCCAGGAGGAGAACCAACATGTGGTCCCCCATGGTTCTACAGCTTCCTGAAAGAACGAGGGTGGATTTTTTTTTTTTTTATTATTATTAACTTTTTCTTAACCTTCTGTGTATTGTTGCAGTGAAAGGGTTAACCATTTTGGTAGTGCGGCAGTGAAAGGGTTAAGACTTCCTTCTTTTTATTCAGCCGCTTTTTGTTAAATATTACAGCTACAGTCTAAAAGCGCAAAGGATCCTGTATGGCAAAAAAATTTGCTCCTTCAGCCAAAATCATAGAGGAACCTTCTCTGACGCTACATTTCAAATACATGCTTCTAGTTTTCAAACCTTTTTTCTTTCTTTTCAAAAAGGGCTTTGGAAGCTAAATTTGACCAAACAGGGTCTTTAAAGCACACAAAAAAGTTTGCTCTTTGATAACAGCAAAAGATGATCTCGGAAACCTATTTTAAATATATTTTATTTTATATTCTGTTTTTATTATTTTTATTGTCATTATTGTTATTATTATTACTACTGTTATTGTCCTGTGAAGTCTTGTCTATTATTGTCGTCCATTATTATTATTTCTGTATTGTTATTTCTGTATTGTGTAAAAAGATTTGATAAAAAAAATATTTATTATCTCGGAAACCATATATTTCTTTATTATAAAACGGGTAGCTCAAATCAAGAAATCTGATTGGTTCCCACAGCTATGATTAAAATTCCTTTTCACAAGTCAATAAAATAAACTCTAGCGTCTAGCCTAACGTTACTGTGGTGCGGAGTGGCTGGTTTAAGCCACACCTTCCCTGGTTCAAGCTAATCAGACCTGAGAGCATTGGTGTGGCTCCGCACCTGTTGCACATTGAGGTAATCAATGGACACAGGTTAAACCTGCCATCCTCACACTCACACACACTGAGGAGAGCTCCTGTCATCAAGTTACCATCTGCTCCGGCTCATAGCATCCTGCCACTTCTCCTCAACGAACTGGTCTGCTGTTTATACCAGCGCTGCCTGTATCTCTGTGTCAGAGAGCCCTGTAGAACACCACTTTGGTGGAGTGTGACACCATTTTTCAGTGGGTCAACAATAAATGGCGTAGAAAAGACTCACGCACATCCAAATTGTAGTCACAGGTGCTTGACTCAAAAATAGATATGTAAAGTTGTAAAAAGAAGTCGGCACACTGTCTGCAGTGTTCCCAAGTTTAATTCAATTTAACACAACGTTTTGGCCCGTGGCCTTTATTTACATTTATTTGTATGTTGCCATTTATTGTTGAGTTGTAAAAAGAAGTCAGCACTTTAAATAAAACTTGGGAACACTGCAGACGGCGTGCTGACTTCTTTTTACAACTCAACAATAAATGGCAACATACAAATAAATGTAAATAAATAGCCAAATAATTCAATCAATATAACAGCCTGTGTTGAAAGAAGACTGTCAGTTAGTTGTTAGTGTGTATGTTGCATGGCAACCTTGCAGTGAAGGCAGTCACGAGGGCCTATTTTATTTTGAACATTATTATTTATTAATTCAAACTATTTAAATTGAAGTGTGTCCTACTCATAATTGCCATATCCTACTTGCCAACTGTTTTATGAAAGAAATACCGGAGAACCTGTTGGTGGAAAACGGTCCAAGACAATATACTGTAGGTCTAAAGAGGTTGATGGGCTTTGCTATAATCTACTGTATTTAGTGTATAGAGTGTTGTGTTCACTCATAGTTAAAGACAGTAGAGGTTGAGTACTTTATTATCTAAAGATGGCAAGTTAAGAGAGTTGTTTATAAACACTTATTTATAAAGAAGGCTAGAAGGCGACAACAACTATAGGCCACCATAACTGAAGAAGTGATAAGGTCTTTACCCGAGCAGGATGACGAGCAGCGGCGACCTTTCTTCTCCTCTTTCCGTTCGCCTGTCAATGTCCAAACCACGGCGAGGTGTAACAGTGGCGGCGGGGCCCTTCGCAGCCCTGAGCCGGTCCCCTGTTGTGGCGGTGGGGCGACGACGACAGGAGCACAGCCGGCAGCTGCTGGATGAAGAAGGCGTGATGGAAAATAGAGGGAGGATGAAAGAGAGAGAGAAGAGAGAGAGATAGCTTGTCAATTATTCACACAGGCTGTGGAAAGGGGGCAATGTGTGTGTGTGTGTGTGTGTGTGTGTGGGGGGGGGGGGGGGTTAAGAGATTGCTTCTGAACTGGGGCACGGTCCGAGAATCCGGAGAAATCTGGACATGATTTTGGCAGATTACAGTCGGTGCACTTATTGGAAGTCACACAAAACAACAGTTATTGAGAGTAAATGAGTTTGAATATGGCCACCAGTGATGTCATTGGGGACATTGGATCCTTGTGTTGTGTTAATTACAGCTCCATGAAATGATCAGGTAGCAGAGTTCCTGTAAGACAAGGTGTTGCATCTACATCATCTCATTGAGCTGTAATTAACAGTCCCCGATGTCCCCTATGACATCACTGGTGGCCCCATTCAAACTCATTCACTCTCAATAACTGTCAAACGAAATTAATGTGAACAAAACAGTTTTGAGTTTTTGGATGTGCAAGAGATTATGTGCAAATCAGTTAATAAATTTTTGGGGGGCAAAGTACCCCTTTAACTTCGTACTGTCGTTAAAGGAACAGGCCAACATTTTGGGAAATTAGCTTACTGTCTTCTCCAGAGAGAGGCAAGAAGACAGATACCAGTTTCCTCTCAGGGTGCTTTCTCACTCACCATTCGGGTCCGTACCGTCCTCATTCCGGGTTGCGTGTTGCTTTCTAACAGCGGAGGAGTGCAAGAATGTGACAATTTGACCATGTGACCGCGGCAACGCGGGAGAGCGGCAGTGCGGAAATAGGCTGTCTATTGCCATTCTCTAAGACAAACGCTAACCTTAACCAGCTCCTTAACAGCGCCTAAACTTAACCGTTCTAACCTTAACCAACTCCGAAACAATGCCTAACCTTAACCTTAACCTTAACCATGCCTAACCTTAACCTTAACCATAGAAAGAATATTGCCATTCTCTAAGACAAACTCTAACCTTAACCAGCTCCTTAACAGCGCCTAAACTTAACCGTTCTAACCTTAACCAACTCCGAAACAATGCCTAACCTTAACCTTAACCTTAACCATGCCTAACCTTAACCGGCGAAAGAATACACGTAAAAAAAAAAAAAACACGTTAAAATTTTTTTTTTTGATGGGATTCGAACTTGTCAACAACGGACCGCAGGACCGCTGCGCTGCCAGGTGAGCTGAGCTTCGAATGAAAATCATGGCGGATTAGGGCGGTTACATAATGCCGCAAGCTCTGCCGCTCCGCTCAGCTCTGCCGCTCCGCACTGCGGTTGCCGCGCCTGCCGCGGGGCGTGTCGCAGCCAATCAGGGAAAACGCGGAAGCAACGGCAGCACTGCTCCGCTGTTATTAAGCAATAGGCTTCCGGGTTAGGGTGCGAACTTCCCCCTTCCCTCTCCCCCCTCTAGTTTGTGTACACAATTCAGTCTTGGTTCGCTCCGGGTTCTGTTTACGGTTTGCGTTTTGAGCGTGTACGCTTGCCGTAGGCGATGATGTCACGCTCGAAAATGTAAACAGGAAGAGTGTTAACACAGCGGTGGAGACTGGATGCTGATATAAAATAAACAAATAACCAATAAATTTGAAGTTATATTTGAACCTCTGTTGTCAAGCCTTGTCAATATAACCCACCCCCTTTTCTCACGAATGGATGGTGTTGTAGAGTCCGCTTTTGAGCGTTTCCCAAGGCTAAATCACGCTAAGCTAACGGCTAACGCTAGTTAGCGTAGCCTATTACTAGTCTAGTATAGCCACTGTAGCACTTATTTTTCAGCAAAGAACGTGCAATAAACAAAACGGATACATTCACTGTGTTCTGCCTCTCATTTGTTGATGAAACAAAACTAACATCAACACAATTGAACACCAAAAGCGGAGTTTAGTCTCATCGGCGCCGATTTTGTTAGCTTACATGCTAATGTGAATGGAATATGCCAGTATAACAGTATAGCATTGTGGCTAGCAGCTAACGTTAGCTCACGTTAGTTAGCCAGCCAGCACCAAACTGATGATATCGGGAGCTATCAGTAGCTAGATAACATTAGAGACACCACTGGTCTATAGAAATAAATGCATTCGAACAAGAAAGTATAGTAGACATAGCAATGGCAAACGCTAACGCTAAGCTAATGGCTAACGCTAGTTAGCTTAGCCTGTTCAGCAGCTAACATTATCCCATCGCTCGTGGAAATTATATTGCATGTCATTGATCTACTGGTCGACCACGGCTGACTGGTTGGGCACCACTGGTCTAATAGAAATAAATGCATTCGAACAAGAAACCAATGTATAGACATAGCAATGGCAAACAAAATTGCCAGGCCTAATGCGAGCCAGGGAAGTGCTGTGCTTTGTAACGTGGCTTCATGTTTTCATCCACTGAGCTCAGCTGTGAGGCTCCACATGCTTGTTTGGTTGAGGTCTGAACTTGCAAATTGCCCATAAATATCGTTTTTGTGGGTATTGTCCAGTTGTTGCTGTGTGGTTTTATCTGCCCAAAATTCAAGCAAGTAACGACGTTGTGTGTGTCAGCAAGTTGATACAAAAGCCTCCGCCGCTCCCACTGGCGCGCACCCGGAACCACCTATTTCAGCGGTCCAGGTTCAGCGCCCCCGGGGACGCTGATTCGTCCCCGGGGACGGGGGGGAGCATTCTCACTAGGACAGACACACCCTTTTCTGATGCGAGCCGGCTCTGATTCGACCCCGAACGGTGAGTGAGAAAGCACCAACAGTGCGTTCAGTAGAAAGCTATCTGGCTGCACGTTAGCCTAGCTTAGCACAATGAATGGAAGCGGACATGGCCGGTTAGCCTAGGCATTGTCCAACTAACACCTCTCCCGAAGGCTAACCGGTTATGTCCGCTTCCGTTCATTCTGCTAAGCTAGGCTAACATGCAGCCAGATAGCTTTCTACTGAACACACAGAGAGGAAACTGGTATCTGTCTTCTTGTCTCTCTCTGGAGAAGACGATAAGCTAATTTCCCAAAATGTTGGCCTGTTCCTTTAACCTGTGTGGGTAACAGCGCACCTCGTACTGCAGTGAGGAACGAGGGAGCGAGCGACGGTGACCAGATGTCTCTGAACACGTCGTAGTAGGGTTGTGCTGCTGAGTGGATGACAGCGTTGTCCTCGTGCACCCGACCCACGAGAGACGAACCAACCTGGCGGTCCCAGAGAAGAGAGAAAAGATTAAAGTAATACCGTCTAAATCCCTAACCTAGATTCATCCCCTGTTCCATCTCCACCTCTATCTATTGAGGTATAGAGAGTCTTTATTGTCAGCTTTGTGGCCTATAAGCTACGACTTCTATACACTGCAGTCTCCTCTCTTTAGAGGTTCACTACGTGATTTATTTTCACCACATGAAAGGATTATATGATATTAGAATATTGGATCTCTGGAACACTGTTTGAGGCTAGAAAGCTACCTGAATAATTACTGTTTTGTGGTTGTTGTTCTTGCTGTTGCTGTTGTTGTTTACAATGGCAGGACCAAGAATTGTGTTTACAAACATATATTGATCATTCAAAGTAGGCTTCTAGCCTTACATTTGGTTCACAGTGTGATTTAGTTTTGATTTATGATGATGACATCAGGTGAAATAAAGAATCTACACTAAACGCAGGCTTTAAGGGTAACTTCTTAGTTTCTCTCCGCCTGTAGCATCAACAGAGGAGGGTTAAGTAGTGTCTTCTTTACAGGACGGGGGGTTAAGTAGTGTCTTCTTTACAGGGCGGGGGGGGGGGGGGGGGGGGGGGGCAGGTGCTGTAATTTTCATATGATTAGTGTCCTTGACAAAGATATTAGGTGTCCATCATGTCCGCCTGCCCAGAGGGGAGCAGGGCTTGTGTTTCAACCTGGACTTTTGCCCGAGACCTGACCTGGATCCTAGCTACCAAGGTCACACAACAATGACAGCCAGTGGACAACAACCGAGTTGCTCTAAAAACTATATATACTGAGACACTGCTTTTATTTTGGGCTATTTGGGTTATGACATTTTTATATATTCAACACATTTGATTCCAAGATTTACAGCTAGATTTGCAAATTTTTTTTTTTCAATTCTAAAGGCGACATTCAAGATTCAAGAGGTTTATTCATCACATACATACACAAGACATAATAGTGAAATGAAGGGCTGACCTTCGAAGCTTTTTTTGGCAATCGAAGCTTCGGGGCCGAGCTTCGATTTTAATTCGAAGCTTTAAAAAAAAATATATATATATATATATATAAAAATTTTTTAATAAGATTTTTTATTTTTTTTTATCTTATGTTGTGGGACTTGTACAGCACTTTGGTAAACTTTGTTGTTTTTAAATGTGCTCTATAAATAAAGTGGATTGGATTAATTAATTAAGTAGCCCCTTTCGTGACTGTGACGCAGCCAACAAGGTTTCACTCGGCTGCCCTGCCTGGGTGCAGTGGGGCTGCTCTCACAGCCAACGACATGACATTACATAATTATGTTGCAACCTTCGTCTATCAAGCAAACAATTATATAAATATTTATATGTAGTTGATAGAGACAAAGGCAGAATTCGACTTAATTAAGCACGTTTTTATGGGTCGGGACACTTTAAAAAAGCAGCACAATGAACACAAATCTGTCCGACATAGTCTTAAATAACAAACGGCATTGCTTCGCTTCTTCGTCGACATGTCTGCTGCACATGTCCTTGTTGTTTTCAACACAGATAATCTCCACGTGCTTGTTGTAGAGAGGTGGAGTCGAGGCGCCGCTTGCTTTCGTTTAATTGGAATGGAGGCGGGAAGGCGCCGCTTACTTTCGTTTCATTGGAATGGAGGCGCAAGATTTTGGAGGCAAAAATATATATATATATATATATTATAATTTTTTTTAAATATTATTATTATTATAATTTTTTTTTAAACTTCGATTTTTTTTTAATGTTGGAAGCTTTGAAGCTTCGAAGTATTTAAGACAGCCCTAGGTGGCCATGCCTGCTTCGATTGTGCAGTTATACTCATTGTCAGTATGCTATCCTAACTATACTATACTATCAGGGGTGTAAAAAGTACCCAGAAATGATACTTAAGTGAAAGTATGGGTACTGTCTCAAAATCTGACTCAAGTAAAAGTCAAAGTATCTGGCTAAAAACACACTTGAGTAAAAGTAAAAAAGTCCTACTTTTAAATGTACTTAAGTACTAAAAAGTAAAAGTAATTATTTTTTTTGGAAAGGGATAGACCAGGGGTCTCAAACTCATTCCATCATCGGCCAAGTTTTCATTTGAACTATACATTGCCAGGTGAGTTAGTTGAAGAGGTGAGCCAATTAGTGAAATCATCAGCTGGTGTTTAGGCAAGGCTGGAATGAAACCAAGCATACACTCTGCCCACAATGGAACGTGTTCTGTGATAGACCATGCTGAAATGAAAGAACAGGACACTTTTTTTGCATTAAAATTATTTAATGCACTTCTCCATTGAAGGTAAACTAACGTTCACATCACAGCATGAATAATATCACAATATTAAAGACCGAATACTGTAGTATCCTGAATAATATGACAATATTAAAAACAGAATGGTGTATCCTGAATAATATCACAATATTAACCACAGCATACTGGATTATCCTGAATAATATCACAATATTAAAGGCAGAATACTGGAGTACCCTGAATAATATCACAATATTAAAGACAGAATACTGGAGTACCCTGAATAATATCACAATATTAAAGACGGAATAATGGAGTACCCTGAATAATATCGCAATATTAACCACAGCATACTGGATTATCCTGAATAATATCACAATATTAAAGGCAGAATACTGGAGTATACTCTGAATAATATCACAATATTAAAGACAGAATACTGGAGTACCCTGAATAATATCACAATATTAACCACAGAATACTGGAGTATACCCTGAATAATATCACAATATTAAAGACAGAATACTGGAGTATACCCTGAATAATATCACAATATTAACCACAGCATAATGCAGATTTTGTACTCCAAGTGAATGTCTGGCCAAAACTGGCCAAAACATTGAAAGTATGGTCGCACTTCAATCTTCTGCAGCAGAACGCCTTTCAAAGTTATCAGTGTCGATCCAGTGAGCGGTTACCACAATGAAACTTCTTCGTCGGGCTGTCCAGCAATCTGTTGTTGTCGCGATCCATTCAACTTCACTCATAGCAGCAGTGACTTTCTCGTTCATGGTTTGAGCGGACAGTGGGCCTCGTAATGACGTTAGTACTTGGTCGCAAACCATTTATCAGGTTTTTGAATGATGGCAACTCAACAACACTATAAGGTTGGAGTCCTTGAACTATGTATTTTCTATGTAGATGGGGCCATGGATGCTCGTCTTGTCCATCCACGCCGTCGCCGACCGTTTCGTCCTCTTTTTTTGTATTTTATTTTTTTATAATTTTTTAAACAAACACATAAACAAACATGACAACACACAATAAGATATACAAGCATTAGTTGTCAGTGCACATCCAATGAAATCACATTTTAGTTAATTGTCTTATATAGGATATACCCCTAATACCTGTTATCTAAAAACCTACACACATATGCTCCAGCTCGAACCCCCCCCTCCCGGACCCCTCTTTGGATAGTACCTCCATTATCCCTCGCTCCTAACCAGACACTACCATTATAAGCTAGCTTTTATTCTCTCCACCACTTCTAACCACATTGACATTTTGGATTCATTGAGACCCAGAATTCTTGCTGTAGATATTTCTTGATAAATCACATCGAGATATGTAAGAAACCAAACTTTCCGGCACATTTTTTCCGGTTGAAACCAGCGTGATGCGATCAGCTTTTTAGCTACTGTGATACCCGATAAAACCAATCTCTTTAGCTGTGGATTTACTGCAAACTCAAAAACATCATTCAATAGTAATACAGAGGGGTGTACAGGTATATTCCAAGATACGAGTTTTGATAATTGTTGGGTCACATCTTTCCAGAATGTCTTAACTGGTGGGCAGTCCCAATCAGTGATGCCACAGATTACTTGTAAAAGTAATCCGATTACTGATTACTGATTACTCCTTTAAAAAGTAATCCAAGTTACTTTACTGATTACTTGATTATCAGAGTAACTTAGTTACTTTGAAAGTAACTAGGTTACGAAGTCGTCGTCGTTCCCCCAACAGTTTTTTTTAAACGCTTTATTGAAAGTGCATAAATTGTTTTTAACTTGTTTCTCTGCACATAACGTAAATTGTTAAACTAGTGCTTCAGCTTCTGTACCATCAAGTATGGTAAAGCAACAGTCTATGATGCTCACAGCATTAGAGCAGCCAGCCAGTGGTTGTACAAAACCAGTGTATCTATTCACATCTAACAAATGCAGGCTGAACTATTCAATTATATCAACTGTAACTATTAAATTGTTTTTATAAATGTCTCTCTATAAACATACAATCAGTCTCTCTTTAACATGTAAATTAACTGTAAATCTGGCAAATAAGAGCTTTTGCTCTGCCACCATCAAATATACATTAATCAATAGGGAAAGTCCTCCTGTACCTGAATGAATGAATGAATGAAAACTTTATTTAACAGATTGCAGAATGGGTACAATATACAGTACGGCTCAATACACACAATTGTTAAGGGGATGCAGACCAGAGAAAGACGTTTGTCTTGTTTACATCAGGGTCCCCCATTTTCAATTCATAGTCGAAGCGTCGGCTAGTGTTGTGATTCCAGATGCTTTCAATGCAATTGGATGTGCTGTTTTTAGCGGTAGACAGTATTTTGACTGAGGCTACGTTTAAACGAGCGTTTTGGGGTGGAAGTCTGAACAGAAACCGCAAAAGTCTTCTTGCGGTTTCACTTCGTTTAGACAAGCGTTTTGTAAATGAATTCTCAGACGAACATAACAACGGAGCCCTGCTGTCACACGATTGGCGCATATGTCACATGACGTGCTGTGAAGACCCGCCCTACTCTGCCTCTGATTCGCAGACTGTGGATGGGGAATGTGATTGGGCCAAAGCAGAGTCACTCACAGACAGAGAGTCCAGTCACGCCGCGGGGACACATTCTTGTGTAACCCTTTCACTGCCACACCACGTCACTCCATAATAATAATAAGAAAAACAGCTCAAAATGTATTTTTGACTGTCGAAAACGAAATAAAATACTGCATTCCGCCTGCATTATGAATTTATGATGAGATAGTAACGAAATAGTAATGCACAGCCACTTGGACAAGTAACTGCAATCAGATTACTGGCTTTTAAAGATTAACGCGTTAGATTACTATTTTCGGGGGAAAGTAATCAGATTACAATAACGCGTTACTTAGTAACGCGTTACCGGCATCACTGGTCCCAATACATGTGCATAAATGTCCCTTTGTGCCGTTTCGTCCTCTTCATCACTCATTGTGGCCATCTTATGTCTTGTCACTCTGACCAGTGGCGGCTCTGCCACTAGGGGCGCAAGGGCGCCGACCCACCTGCTGTTAAATCACAGAAGAAGAAAATAAAACGTTTTAGTTTTTTGTTTTATAGCCCTATAAATAATATAAACATGTTTAAAATGAATAATATTTACTCATTTTAAGTATGTTTGTATTTCCAATGCACAATATAACGTTATTATCTCAAATAAAAAAACACTCGTTTTCCTGAGCAGGAAGTGACATCACGTTTTTTTTATTTTTTTTTATTTTTTCGTATTTCTCGGCCCGGGCTAGACGCGATAGCGCTCTGAGTGCGCGTCACAGTTTGATCGCTGTATCCGTCACAGCCAATCAGTGCATAACGCGTTGTGCGTTGAAATATGACTATTATGTTGGAATCCGGGCGCGATTTGAAGCGGTCTAGCCAGTAGCGTCAAGAATTTCTGTAGCCGCATTTCGCGGAGACGCTCTCTGATTGGCCGACGCCAGTATTTTTTTCCGTAGCAGAATTTCACAGAGACGATCTCTGATTGGCCGAATCCAATTTCTAATGTTCCAATTCTAGCTTATTCCTACTTGGTTCCTAGGTTGGTCCTAGGTTGTTTGTCTTAGAGCGTGCCGTGACTGCAAGTTCTTTAGACTGTTAAGCTTAGGCACTCTTTCAAAGTTGGTTAAGGTTAGAGTTTGTCTTAGAGCATGGCGATAGAACGCCAGGTAGTTTGCAGTCTGTTCGAGCGGAAATGGACAAAGGAATGAAGAACTTGTGACTGTTGTGTGGTGCTGCTAACAAGCTAACACTTGGCTAACAAGCTATATGGCGGATGCAGTCTGGACACAGTGGACAGTGGTCTGGAATACATCAACAGTGATACACTACTTTATCAAGGCAAGCCCTCCTGCCCTGGACGTGTCAACTAAACAGTGAGTCTCTCTCTCTCTCTCTCTCTCTCTCTCTCTCTCTCTCTCTCTCTCTCTCTCTCTCTCTCTCTCTCTCTCTCTCTCTCGCGTTTGGATTGAAAATACGTGGATTACGGCTTGTTCAATATCGTCTATGTTTGAATGAATGAATGAATGAGAACTTTATTAACAGATTGCAGAATGGGTACAATACAGTACGGCTCAATACACACAATTGTTAAGGGGATGCAGACCAGAGAAAGACGTTTGTCTTGTTTACATCAGGGTCCCAGATTTTTGATTCATATCGATAGTTTAATAGCTAGCCTTGGCTCGTTTAACAATATGCAAAATATGTGTACAGCCCTGTACTCATACTGAAGTTATTCTTGGTATATAATAGGTCTGATTGTGTAACGAATCGATTCCACGTCGCACTGTGTGTGAGAGAGAGAAGGAGAGAGGGAGAGATCTGCCTGTGTTTGGAGACGGGGCGAGTTTTGTTTCTAACTTTTCTATTTATATATTGTGTTTCAAGTTGTGAATTAGAGTCTAGACTATACTTTATTTGACTGGTTGTGTGTTGTTGTAGTAACAGCTGAGCGACTCGTTCATAAGAGCCGATTCATTGCCGTGAGCGTGAGTCGAATCGCTCACGTCTTGCCATGAGTCTGTTGCGTGGTACTGTACATGTTTGCAAAATGTTTGGTATAGCGCCCCTAGTGGCGAAGCACCCACCGGCCGCCACTGACTCTGACTGTCTATTCTTCTGATAGCAGGTGTTTAATCAAAGATCCCCGCTTTCTAGTCTTGCACACAGACCAATCAGCATGGGTATGGGCGGGTTCATTTTCCATTGATGGGGATTTGATTGGCTGTTTACCTGCGGTCGCAGGATTAATAACGTTAACGTTAGTTTGGCCAGATAAACAATTCAAATATACTAATTAAAATGGTTGGACCTGCGAGATTTGTACTTTGTACTTTGTAGGTCTGCATTTTAAATGTAAGGAGTAAAAAGTATGTTTTTTTTCTCTGAAATGTAATGGAGTAAAAGTATACAAACCTATAATAATACTTGAGTAAAGTACAAATCCCCCAAAACAGTACTTAAGTATTGTAATGAAGTACAATTACTCAAGTACTTTACACCCCTGTATACTATACTATACTATACTATACTATACAAAAACATCCATGCACAGTATTTAAAGGTGCACTGTGTAAGATCTATGGTAGTTTGGAATGAGGGCCGCATAGACTCGACCATTCAATTGCGCACTAATTCCACATAATTGTTCGTGGTCCTCATTCAAAACGATAGCAAATCTTACTGAGTGCAACTTTAAAGGCAATAGAGTTGGACAATATTTTTTAACCCGGAATGGGGTTCAATAAAAAAGTGGGCTATTACAAACGAAAGTATGAAAACAAATACTGTTGGTCAAACTTACTGACAAAATTGTTTTAAATGTGGTGCATAAGGAGAATAAAAGAAGGTCCCGCCTACCTTTCTCCTTGTCCTTTGGACCTTCGATGACTGCCCCCTCTGTGCAAGCCCTTGTTGTTCTGCTCTGACTAGACCAAACAGAGACAAACCCTCTCCTGCCGGTTTGTCAGACGAGTGGGTCTTATTTGCATTGCATATGACTTGATATTATGCAGAGCAGGGGGGATTACAGCGAGATGCCAGACATCGAATATGAAAATCTTTACTGCTGAAAGCCATATCAGAAATAGTTTTTTCAATTAAAAGCACTCTGATGAGATGGTAATCCCTACCGCCTGGATTACTGCCATGTTTTAGGGTTTATATCTGATTTTATACTATATATATACATTATTTGTCAAAGGCACACTGCAATTTTATGGGAAATGCGCTTATGTCTTCTCCAGAGTCAGACAAGAAGATAAATACCAATTTCCTCTCTGTGTGTTCAGTAGAAAGCCAAGCTAGCCTAGTTTAGCACAAATGAATGGAGGCGGATACAGACTAGCTAGCCGAGCTGTTGGCCAAAAAACCTCTCCCGGAGTTTTAAGCTAGGCTAGTTGTCCACTTCCATTCATTTGTGCTAAACTAGGCTAGCTTGCAGCCGGATAGTGAAAGGATATCCTATAACCTAGTTATATGAATACTGGCTGAATGAATGAATGAATGAATGAATGAATGAATGAATGAAAACTTTATTTAACAGATTGCAGAATGGGTACAATACAGTACGGCTCAATACATACAATTGTTAAGGGGATGCAGACCTGAGAAAGACGTTTGTCTTGTTTCCATCAGGGTCCCCCATTTTCAATTCATATAGACATATATGACATACATGACATACAGATAGTCAGTACTGCTACATCTATACATTTATGACATACCAGATTTGCAAATACAGTACTTTTTGTGATACAGAAGGAGTCAAGAAAAGGGAGTATATACATTTGACGTAGAAACTGTACATTGGAGGAGGTTGGGTGGGGGGGGTTGGGTACATTGGGATATTGACAACCATACTGGGTAATTTACATTGGAGGTGGTTGGGGGGGGGCGGGGGGCACACTGTATAAACAAGTAACACTGTACATTGAGGGGGGGGGGGAGGAGACACTGTACAAACAAACACATTTGTACATTGAACTATTGACAAAACCATACTAGGTAAATGACTGTACATTGGAGGGGGTTGGGTTAGGATATTTACAGGGGCCAGTGTTGAATTGCAGTCTCCCGTAGGTGTCCCTTGAGAGAGGTTTTGAAAGTGGGTAGTGATCCACATTCCTTTACAGCTTTGGGTAGGGCGTTCCACATTGATGTGGCATAATTGCGAAACGTGTTTAGTCCCTTATTTGAGCCGAATCTGGGTTTAACATGATTTGTGGAGCTCCCTCTGGTGTTGTGATCGTGGTATTCACTGACCTTTGGGAAGTATTTTGACATGTACATGGGTACCTTGGTCGTGTAGTGTATCTTGTAGACCAGGCCCATTGCAAGTTGTTGTACTCTGTCGTCTACTCTAAGCCATCCTAGGTTGTCAAAGTGGGCAGGGGTGAGGTGGGTTCTAGGAGTAAGGTCAAGCAGTAGTCTGACCAGTTTGTTTTGAGATGTTTGTAATTTTGTTTTTAGCGCCTTTGAGGTGCTTTGGTACCATGAGGTGCAAGCATAGTCGTAGTACCCCTGAATGAGTGCTCCTGCCAGAGTCTTCAGGGTGTTCTTGCAGGGCTGAGTCGTCCGCAAACAGGAACAAGTTGCAGTCACAAGCTGACGACATGTCATTTGCATAAATTAGGAACAGTAGCGGTCCTAGTATGCTTCCTTGTGGAACACCACAGCTCACTGTGAGGGGGGGGGGATAGAGTACCGTTTACCTCCACCATCTGTTCCCTCCCCTCAAGGTAGGATTGCATCCAGCTCACTGATAGACTATCAAAACCAATTGCTTTTAGCTTGTCAATCAGAATGGAGTGATTGACCGTGTCAAAGGCCTTTTGTAGGTCCAGCATGACCATGCCGCAGTATTTGCCTGCGTCCACCTCTTGTTTGATGTGGTCATTCAAATAGAGAAGGCATGTGTCTCGCTCTTCGCCATTATGAGATATCTCTTATCTCCTAGCACATAATGTGCTCACGAAACAACAAATGCACTCACATGCACATGACCAGGCCACGCCCCCGCGTCCCACTATATGACGCCGGACATGGTCACACTCTACCTTCCTCAGAAAGATTTCCAACACTGAAAACCCAACCAAGGGACCTCAGGGCGCTAAGAGCGAGACGCTCAGCCAGTATTCATATAACTAGGTTATAGGATAACCTTTCGTTATATTATCATACTGGCCAATCGCGTCTCGCTCTTCGCAATTATGAGATATGGGGCAGAGCAGACGCATGGCCCGACAAGTGTACCCCCTGACGGCCACGTAAGCCCCAACCAGGGAGGTCAGAATGGGAAACAATCTACCTGAGTTTAGCAATATTCCTGAGATGGAAAAAACAGGTGCGGGTCACCGACTTGATATGAGTGTCGAGGTGCATGGCCTGATCAAAGTTTACCCCAAGGTTCCTGAGGTTGGGGCTCACATTAGTTTCTAGGGGCCCAAGGCAACCAGTAGGGTTAAGACCCATCCCCTCCAGACTCACCCTCTCAGCAGCCAAACCTTCAGTGGCTGCCCCAGAACAGGGAACAGACACAGAGATCCGTGTGCCTGAGAGAGGGCCCGCGGCAACCAAGGAACAGGCCACGGCAGGGCTACTAAGATCTGGATCAGGACCGGGAACCACACAGCCATGCCCCGGTCCGGCGCGATCAGGATCAAAGTCCTGCGCTCCCGACGTATCTGCTCCAACAGCTGAGCTATCAGGTGTATGGGGGGAACGCATACAGAATCCCGGGCGGCCATGGATACATCGAGAAGGCATCCACCCCCAGGGGAGGATTGTCCCCCCGACTGACCGAGAACCATAAGGGGCACTGGTGAGACTGTCTGCTCACAAATAGATCCACCGTCTCCTCCCCGAATCGGTCCCAGACCTGTCTGACTATGTCTGAACGTAGTCCCCACTTGTCAGGATGAGGACCGCCCGCGACATCACATCCGCGCCCACATTCTCCTTGCCAGCACAGATTGAGAGACGCCCATAGCCAGAGCTCGACCGCCGCCCAGTGCAGACGGATGGAGCGTACTCCTCCCTGTCTGTTGATATACGACGCTGTCGTCGTGTTGTCCGTCCTGATCAACACGTGCTCGCCCACCACCAGGTGGCCGAACTGCTTGAGGACCAGAAGGACCGCCTTCAATTCCAACACATTGATATGCAGTGCAGACCGGGTAGCATGGCACGTCCAGCTGCCCCCTACTGCGTTGGTCCGACACGTCCCCCCCATCCCGTGAGGGAGGCGTCGGTGAAGACCGTGACGTGTGACAGCCTGCAGCCCATGGAGATCCCGCTGGTGAGGGTACCAGTCCTCCCCCAGTGGTCGAGATCCCCCAGTATTGACACGGGAACCTTCAGTCGTTTCCACTTGCCTCTCACCAGGTCTATTTTCATACTGGAAAACCACCTCTGAACCCTCATAAATAGGAGGCCAAGAGGGACCACATAGTGAGCAGATGCTATCATACCGAGCAGGCGCATCACGGACAGCGCCGTAACTGTCCTGCCAGGACGGAGCCCCCTGAGCGCGCGAGAATATCCACTCGCCGTCGATCTGAGAGGGTTGCCCTCATGGGCCTTGAGCTTAGAACCAAGTCCAAGTACTCCACCTCCACCAAGAAGAGGAGTACTCTTCTTCCAGTTCACAGCAAAACCCAGACTGGTGAGGAATTCTACCACCAGCCTGGTATGAGACCTGGCGACCTCCTCCGGAGCAGAATGTCGTCGAGATAGAAAATAACTCGTATCCCCTGACGACGTAGAGGCTCCAGCGCAGTCTCCACGCACTTGGTGAATGTGCGAGGGGCCAGAGAATAGCCGAACGGAAGCCTCTGGTATTCGTACGCTACACCCTGAAAAAGGAAGCGAAGGAATTTCCTGTGAGGAAGGAAGATCGGGATGTGAAAGTACGCATCCTTCAGGTCTATGGAGGTGAACCAGTCTCCCACTCTGACAGAGTTTATCAGGTGTTTGACGGTCAACATCCTGAACCGCCTCGCCACAATCAGCCGATTGAACGCAGACAGATCCAGAATAGGTCTGACACCTCCCGATTTCTTGGGCACCAGAAAATACCGGGAGTAAAGACCATGCATCGCGTCCTCCTTTGGGACCACAACGATGGCTTGCTTCGCTAACAGAGATTGGATCTCGTCGGCCAGAGCTGTCACTGCTGCTGACCCTGACAACAGGGTCTGTACCAAACCTGAAAACGGAGGGTGGGGTTGTGCAAACTGCAACACAAGTCCCCGCCTCAGCGTTCTCTCCATCCACCTCGACATATGGCACTGCTGTAGCCATATATGATGATAATCCCAAAGCGCACCCGCCGCCACTTGGCGCTGGTCCGCCAGGAACCGTAGATAGGCGGCCCGGTCCCACCCGCTGTGCGTTGCCAACCCTGGACTCGCCAACCGCACGAGCAGGGCATCTCGCAGAGCCGGGATATCGCACCCTGACACTACCAACGAGGCAATCGCACCCAAGGGGGGACCCCGACAGAAAGGGCCGGTTTGATACGGGGGAAGCTGACATCACACTGGGTGACATAAGCTCCCCCACTGAACATCTCCCCGGCATGGACTGCTGAGGATCTGTTCTACAGCTGGACATGAAAGGCGTGTGGTCCCCACACTGCCCGATAGGGTGGGTTCCTACACACCGTAGCCCTGCAGTGATATTACTACCACCCAAATCACGCATGCCTGACTGACCACCACCGGTGTTCCGGCCATGGGAAGCACTAACGCGATACCCGGCCTGGCGAGGGCGGGGCTGGGGGAACTTACGCTGCGACCCCCTCGGCCTCGAGTCCCCCCCCTGACAACCTACGTCGTTGACAGGCACAACACCAGGCTCACCAAACACAGACGCAGAACGTGTGGCGTGGGAGCCGCTTGACAGCACAGCATTCTCATAGGCAGACCCAGGCCTAGCCAGCAACTGGGTGTCAGCCCCTGTCCCCATGAGAAGTGAAACGTGGGGCCACTTGTGCCTCGTTGAAGGCATGCGGCCCGCAGCCAAAGGGGACAAATCAGAGCCCGTAGCCCGCTGGTGTTGGGGGGGGGAGTGACCGGAGAGCGAGCTAGACACAGCTAGACGGCGACGTTTTTTTAGGGTGTGCTCATCTAATGTAGCCGATCTCTCGGCCGCCAAGGCTGTCGGCCTTGTGATCACCTGTTGTCTTTGTGTCCAGGGTACCTCAGGCAGGGGAAACATGGCCGCTGGTCGGGGGCCTCGCCACAGTCGCTGGCGAGGCCGTGCCCTCACCTCTGGCTGCGTGGTGCGAGGCGGTGTGGAGCCTAGGTCAAATACCGCCCGCGCTCCTGCGGAAAGACCAAAGAGTCCCTCTGCGGAGAAAGGAGCCCTGAGGAGGAGAAGCCTTTTCTCCTCCTCAAAGGAAGACTGCTCCAACCAAAGATGTCTGTGAACAAGCGTTGACAGCATCCTAGTCCTCCCTGCGGTTATAGCTTAAGACTGAGTTAAAAGCTGTATAACCCCCAAACAGGCGCAATGTTTTCGACGTCGGCTGGCCCTAAGGACCCACTACCCGACACCATTGTGGACAGAAAAGCAGTCAACTGAGCAATGACACTGGCCGCCGCTAAATTCCGTCCTGCGGCGGTATAAACTTCATCAGCCCATACAGCCACCTGCCGGGCCGACTCGCCCTCTGGCGTCGGCTTCCGGGTGGGACACCGTTCAACCATGCCAGGGCAAAGAACCGATGCTACCTGGCCCTCAAGCCACGGCACACCTGCCTTGCGTCCTGTTGTCAGCCCATCCACCCGTATAAAGGGTAAATAAGCCTCAGCAAAACCCCCCACATTAGACACCGATTGACCTTCAGCAATGAAACGGTTAAGAGGAGGGAAGAGTGGCGACAGCCCACGGCGGGGAACAAAGGAACGGCGTCCCAGCATCGTAGCATTAGCATTAGCCGCGCGCTCCAGGATAGCTTGGAAAACATCCAAAACAGAGTCATGACGACCATGTTTACCCAAATATCCTGCCCCTCGCGCCAATACATAAATCGGCTGTCTCACGGGACAACAAGCAGTATCACTCATGCTAGTATCAATGCCTGTTAGCGCAGGCCCTACCTGTGCACGACGTAGCTCGACTGCTAACTGTCACGCGACATCCCTCGATCCGCTGTCACGAGATGAGGAAACCCCAGGACAGGCCCGATGCGCTGTTAGGATGTGCCGAGAAGATTCCTGTGGCTGGTGAACCTCTGGCGAAAACCCAACATTGTGTAATTTCTCCCTGTGTTTCATAACAGCTAGTTCACGGAGTGCACTGCTACTTCCGTGTTGGAAACTAAAAGAGGAAGGTAGAGTGTGACCATGTCTGGCGTCATATAGTGGGACGCGGGGGCGTGGCCTGGTCACGTGCATGTGTTGTTTCGTGAGCACATTGTGTGCTAGGAGATAAGAGATATCTCATAATGGTGAAGAGCGAGACGCGATTGGCCAGTATGATAATATAACTGTCTACTCACAGAGAGGAAGTTGTTATCTATCTTCTTGTCTGAATTGGACAAAACGGTAAGCGCTGAAGAAGACACACTGAAGACGTTAAGCGCATTTCCCATAATGTTGCTGTGTTCCTTTAAAGGTTTTCCTTTAAAACTGCAGTAGTGGTTGTTGTGAGCATAGAAGGTTCTGTAAGTAAACATGGGTTGAAAAACATTTACACCGGGACAGCGCATTTGAAGAAGTTGAAGCTCACAAAGCAGGCTTGATTTGACTCTCCAAGCACTCAAAGGTTTCCAAGCACTCAAAGTGAACGACCCAGAGTGATCAAATCTTGAATTGAACCCTTGTACTGAAGAAGCCTACAGTATAACTCCATTTTGAATTTGTTTTGAACAGCCCATGTATTTGCAGTTGTGAAGTTAATCTAAATCACTACTCAACTACTCAACAACAAAAATTTAAATATGAATGAACACAACACTCTAATTTACCATCTTTAGATAATAAAGTACTCAACCTCTACTGTCTTTAACTATGAATGAACACAACACTCAGATTCAGTAAATACAGTAGATTATAGCACAGCACATCAACATCTTTAGACCTACACTGCAGTATATTTTCTTGGACCGTTTCCACCAACAGGTAGCTTACGTGTCGTGACCACCTTTCTCTAGTCCCCATGAACACTTATAATTCTACACTACAACCACTTTTTAGCTTCTCCAAAAAAGGGCCATAAGGATGGTTCACATTGCAGGTTATCGTGATCACACAAACATATTATTTTTAAAGTACAAAAATTTAAGTTAAATGATCTTGTGGAATTTAAAACGGCACAATTATTGTATAAAGCAAAAGGTAATGTACTTCCAGGAAACATTCAAGAACTGTTCTTTGATAGAGAGGGGGGTTATAATCTGAGGGGAGAACTCAATTAAAAAGTTCTTAGTGTACGTACGCACTACCATGAGAAGACACTGCATCTCAATATGTGGAGTGAAACTGTGGAACAGTCTGAATGTGGTGCTAAAGCAAATAAAGACAATTCAAACTGATTTATAAGGAAATTATGTTCACGAGGTACAGGGATGAGGAAGGGACTTGATATTCACGGGTGTTTACATTTTTATTTTATTTCTTTCATGTTTTACATATATAGTTTTTGTTTTTTTGTTTTGCATATATATATATATTTGTTTTGAAATGTTTTAACCTGTTAAGCCTTAAATTCCCCCTATAGGGGGACCCTGCTAGTACACTCATTTGAGTAGTGGAAAAGTGGTAGGATTAAATAAGTGTATACTTCTTCCTACTCCTTTTCGAACATGTAAATTGAGTTATGTTTAGCTTTTGTTTAGTTATTTATTTTGTTTGTATTTATTTACATAATAAAGATATCAAATCAAATCAAATCAAGAGTGGCCAGGAAAATCAACGTTTATATACTTCAAGACCTGTATGATGCTCGTAATGCAGCACAACGTTAAGACGTGTCCGAAGCTATCAGGGCAGACACTCAGTTTGTGTTTTTGAGACAATAACATGCCTGTCTTTAGTGCCTGCAGCACTTTATGTTTATTGAGACAATAACACGCCTGTCTTTAGTGCCCGCAGCACTTTCTGTTTTTGAGACAATAACACGCCTGTCTTTAGTGCCTGCAGCATGTTAGTGTTAAAGTGTAAACAAACAAAAAAACAACAACACAGAAACTCCACTGGAGCAGTTAGGGGTTTGGTTCCTTGCTCAAGAGCACTTCAGTGGTTGGTATTGAGGGACAGGAGAGAGCTATTCATTCATTTACATCATTTACATTTAGTCATTTACTGACGCTTTTATCCAAAGCGACTTACAAGTTCTGTACGACAAGTCATCAGGAAATGGTACAACTCTATCAGCTGAGTAACAATGTTCATCAACGTGTTGAGTGCTACAGTGTAGGTTAGTATATTAGGACACGTGCATGACAGTAAGGTTAGTTAGGGTTGTATATATGGTGACGCCTGTACAGCAGAGTCAGGAAGTATCAGGGGCAGCGTGAGCCTCCCACGCGTTACTCCTCGCCACTGAGAGACCGCACTGTCTGGTGAAAAGATGCGACAGGCTGCCTCCTCGTGTACCGGAGGGGACACGTGATGCAAGGCTTCTATCCTCACTACAGCCGACCAGTGGGAGGCATAGTCTAGCAACGTTCAAGATAGGGGAGGGGAGAATTGAAGGGAAAAAGAATTGGCAATACGAAATTGGGATGGGAGAAAAAATTTAAAAATAAGGAGAAAAAGTTGATAAAAAAAAGGAGTGCGACGGCGAAATATTGGATGGGTTTCAGCTGTCCTAACTGTGGTGGGAAGTTCGTTCCACTATTCTGGGGCAAGGACTGAAAAAAGGCGGCTTCTCCTTGATGACCCTCCCGGAGCTCGGATAGGAGTGGGTCTGAGACGGCCAGAAGATGCAGAGCGTAGGGGTCTTGAGGGTGTGTAGTTAGAGACCATTGACCGGAGGTAGGCGGGAGTGGTTCCCTTTGCCGCACGGTATGTCAGGTCGAGGGCCTTGAAGCGTATTCGTGCGGCCATGGGGAGCCAGTACAGGTCCCTAAGAAGTGGGGTGACATGGGCTGACTTCGGTAGGTTTGAGATCAGGCGGGCCGCTGCGTTCTGAATGAGTTGAAGAGGCTTGGTGGCAGTGGTCGGAAGGCCAACAAGCAGTGGGTTGCAGTAGTCGAGGCGGGAGATGACTGTTGATTGGACGAGGAGTTGGGTGGCTTCTTTTGTCAGGAAGGGGCGGATCCTTCTGACGTTGCTCAGGAGGAATCTGCAGGTTCTGGTTGTCGCTGCGATGTGAACGGAGAAGTTCAACTGGTCGTCGAGGACAACACCAAGGTTCTTGGCGGGTTGGGGACGCGGTCACAGCTGCATTCTCGACTGTGATGGAAAGGTCAGTCAGGGGGGAGGATTTGGCTGGCTCAAATTTTTCCTGCCGGTCTGGAAGATCAAACCCGCTTCTCTAACCTTTAGGTCACCCCAATGATATGTAAGTAATGATGATGTAAAAATAACTGGTAAATAATTGGTCAAAATGACCAACGATGATGTTCATTGAGTCCTTTCTCAGCACAACCCGTGCTGTTCCTCATACTAGCCCCAGATAGCCGGCCACAAGCTTTGATTGATTGATTGATTGAAAACTTTATTAACAGATTGCAGAATGGGTACAATACAGTACAGCTCAATACACACAATTGTTAAGGGGATGCAGACCAGAGAAAGACTTTCATCTTGTTTACATCAGGGTCCACCATTTTCAATTCATCAGGACATATATGACATACAGATAGACAGTACTGCTACATCTATACATTTATGACATACCAGATTTGCAAATGCCAATGCAAAGTCAATGGGGTCAAGCTCCTGTCTACCAGACCATCAGAACACTGAACACTGATCCCTCCACACACTGATCCCTCCACACACACACACACACACACACACACACACACACACACACACACACACACACACACACACACACACACACACACACACACACACACACACACACACACACACACACACACACACACACACACACACACACACACACACACACACACACACACACACACACACACACACACACACACACACACACACACACACACACACACATACACACACACACACACACACACACACACACACACACACACACACACACACACACACACACACACACACACACATGCAACCTTCACGGCAAACTCTCCCACACACAAACACACTACAGGTCACTTTAAACACAAAAGAAAAGGTCACTTAAAAAATAAAAATAAATAGAAACATAACTATGTCCTGTATAGTATAGTTAGTATAGCTAGGATAGTTTAGTAATATACATAGTATAAATGTATATTGTATAGGATATTGTATAGTAGTGTTGTACATAGGACCCATTACCTTTTAATTCGTAAGCTTAGCATTGTATTGTATTTTATCATGTCTATTTTATTATCTATCTATTTTATTCTATTATTACATTGTATTTTTGCACAATCGAAGGCGGGCATGGCCACCTTCATTTCACTATATGTCTTGTGTATGTGTAACGGTTGTGACAACGTCACCTCAAACTTCGATGACCCGAGGGAGTTTCGAACCCGGGTCTCCCACGCCGCGGGCAACAGCACAGACCGCTATACCAAGAGGTGAATTCACTGCTTTGTAACGTGTCTTTTGAGGATGAGAGTGAGTTTAACCCATAGCACCGCTACTCACCCCAGCCCTTCATGACTGCGCTTCACGATACCATCCATTACATATGTATGTGACGATTAAATCTCTTGAATCTTGAATCTTGAATGTACAAGCTGACAGAGGCTCGCTGAACTTTACTCCACGGTGCACACAAAGTAGATCTCAGCAAACCTCAGTCAGCTTGTACCAACAGGAGTGTGACCCCACTGACTTTGTATTTGTGGCTACCTAGAATCAAATCAAATCAAATCAAATTTATTTGTAAGGCCCGACAACACACGTTAATGTCCCCATGGGCCGTACACTTCTTCTTTAAACAAGTCAAGAAGAAACATCACAATAAGTGACCATAAGGTCACCACAATAAGTCACCATAAGGTCCAAAAAATATTAAATAAATGCAAAAAATTAAATAAATGCAACACTCCCAGACATACCCCACGCAAAGGTAAGGAAAAACTCACTAATACCTAGCAGTAGGAGGGGGTTAGAGAGTTCCCATTTTTGTAGTGGGCGGAGATGGAGCAATAAATACAAGCAGTGAGCATATGCATACATGGTGACAGTAGAATCATAGTATATAAGAAAATTGTGAAGACAGAGACAGAGGTTAAAAGGTTCTCCTATGTCTGCAGAAAAGCAGACAAGGGAGCAAATAGACATCCTAACTAAACTAGACAGATTAATCTAAGGGTCAAGCCCCGACCAGGTGAGATCAGAGTAGGTTGAAGGAGAGAGAGAAAAGATGGGTCTTAAGCAGGGATTTAAAAGCTTCGACAGAGCAGGCGCCCCTGACGACGGCAGGTCATTTGTTCCACAGGTAGGGAGCGCGGTAGACAAAGGCTCTGTGGCCGGCGGATTTATTTTTAACCCTAGGAATCGATAGAAGCCCTGCATTTTGTGAGCGCAGAGCACGAGCGGGCGAGTATCGAGAGATGAGATCGGATAGATAGAGTGGTGCAAGCCCATTTAAAAAAGAATTGGTGAGGAGTAGCACTTTAAAGTCAGATCGGGCTTGAATAGGAAGCCAGTGTAGGGTGGACAAAACTGGTGTGATGTGATAACATTTTCTAGTTTTAGTTAGTATCCGTGCAGCCGCCTTTTGCAAGAGTTGAAGATTTTTGATGCTTGACTTAGGTAGGCCTGAAAAAAGTGCATTACAGTAGTCTAGACGTGATGAGACAAAAGCATGAATTAGGGTTTCAGCATCAGCCAGAGTTAAAATGGGGCGAATTTTAGCGATATTACGAAGATGGAAGAAGGCAATTTAGGTGACATTTTTTATATGTGCATTAAATGAGAGGGAGGAATAAAAAAATCACTCAGAGGTTTTTTATGTTGGAGCTCTGGGATACATGACAAGTATCAAAGTTGAGGGAGATGTCCTGAAACAGGCCTCTGTGGTTTGGGGGGCCAACAATTAACATCTCAGTTTTATCTGCATTAAGGAGTAGAAAGTTTGGCGACATCCATTTTTTACGGCAAGCAGGCAAGCCTCAAGATTTTGTACTTGGGAGGAATCATTTGGCTTAATAGGTATATATAATTGGGTGTCATCAGCGTAAAAATGAAAGTTTATGCCAAATTTGCGTATGATATTGCCGAGGGGTAGCATGTAAATCGAAAATAGCAAAGGGCCCAGGACAGAGCCTTGTGGGACCCCGCATTGCACTGGGAGGGTCTCAGATGTTAAATCATTATAGAACATGCAGTGTGTTCTATCAGTTAAATAAGATTTAAACCAAGCAAGTGCGTGACCCCGAATGCCAACATGATTCTCAAGCCGACCTAGAAGAATCGAATGATCGATAGTATCAAAGGCTGCACTGAGATCAAGCAATAAGAGCACAGAAGTTAGGTTTGAGTCAAGAGAGAGCAGTAAGTAATTTGTGACGCGCCGTTTCGGTGGAGTGTAAGGCTCTAAAGCCAGATTGAAAAGATTCATTAAGATTATTGTTTCATAGATGGTCAGTAAGTTGCGTTGCGACAATCCGTTCTAATATTTTGGATAGGAACGGAAGATTGGAGATGGGTCTGTAATTTTTTAAGATTAGAGGGTCGAGGTTCGGTTTTTTAAGTAGTGGTTTAATGACGGCTGATTTAAAGGCCAGGGGCACCACGCCAGTAGACAGGGAGGTGTTGAAGATATTGTCTTTTTTAAGTTAAGTTAAGACAGTAACTAACCTTCTTACTGTCTTGCACTCTTCCTACTATATTAATTATGTCTTTACTACTATGCACTCAACACTGCAGCACCCAAGTGTCAGCACTGTTTGATTTTTGAACATTGTTACTCAGCTGTAAGAGTTGTACCCTTCCTGCTGACTTGTCGTACAGAACTTGTAAGTCGCTTTGGATAAAAGCGTTCAGCTAAATGACTAAATGTAATGCAAGCGCATTTTCCATAATGTTGCTGTGTTCCTGCTAATACATCTTCAGATACAAGGTTCAAGGCCCATGGGATCAGGGGTCTCCACAATATACACTCCAGTATACAACCCAACGTGATTGGCGAACATGGGTTACGTATTACTATACCTTGTAATTTACGAATACATTTCTTCAGACTAGGATCTGATATGTAAAGTCTGGCCTCTGTTCCTTGTAAACAAGTGCATAGGTTTGGTTTCTGCATTGGGGGGGGGGGGGGGGGGACTTTAAGTGAGGGGGTCTGAAAATATTGTGCGTCAAACACTTCATTTCCTGCATTCTGGCGTACTTTTCTGCACCAATTTGTGCCTTTTCTGCATCCATTTATTCCAATGTCTTTATTTATGTAAAGGAAAAGACAACATTCAGGTACCCGCAGGCACAAATATTATGGAATATAATGCAGTAAGGCTCCCAGGCATTCTGTATTGCTTTCAAATATTTTGGGAAGGGGGTTGTCCTTCATATTAGCCGTATTTTTTGAGGGGGACAAATGTACCTATTCTCAATATTGCAACCCCCCCCCCCTAAACCCACGCCTATGCTTGTAAACATCTTGCTTCCCTTTTCATGAAACTGTCACAGAGAGGTCATAACTCCTGTGTGTGTGAACTGCTACCTGTGGTTTCAACAGAGAGCCTCGTCAAACGGGTCTCTTTCCCTTTCAGCCACAGCTTCCTGTTCTCTGGTTGTGTTTTAGGGGTGATGCTGGTTGTTCTCCGGTTGTGTTTTAGGGGTGATGCTGGTTGTTCTCCGGTTGTGTTTTAGGGGTGATGCTGGTTGTTCTCCGGTTGTGTTTTAGGGGTGATGCTGGTTGTTCTCCGGTTGTGTTTTAGGGGTGATGCTGGTTGTTCTCCGGTTGTGTTTTAGGGGTGATGCTGGTTGTTCTCCGGTTGTGTTTTAGGGGTGATGCTGGTTGTTCTCTGGTTGTGTTTTAGGGGTGATGCTGGTTGTTCTCCGGTTGTGTTTTAGGGGTGATGCTGGTTGTTCTCCGGTTGTGTTTTAGGGGTGATGCTGGTTGTTCTCCGGTTGTGTTTTAGGGGTGATGCTGGTTGTTCTCCAGTTGTGTTTTAGGGGTGATGCTGGTTGTTCTCCGGTTGTGTTTTAGGGGTGATGCTGGTTGTTCTCCGGTTGTGTTTTAGGGGTGATGCTGGTTGTTCTCCAGTTGTGTTTTAGGGGTGATGCTGGTTGTTCTCCGGTTGTGTTTTAGGGGTATGATCGGAAATATTATCATGTTCATAAATTCTGTTTAAATACATATCTGTACAAAGCTTTAACTACTTTAACTAGTCAAGTCACTTAGGCGACAGTCTGGCTGACGTATGTTCTTAAAACAACGGACAAAGGCCCAGAACAGTTTGACTTATATGACACGTCCAAGGTTCTTTTCTTGTTAATCTCGACTCCAGTCTTGTGTCATTGATTGATTGATTGAAAAGTTTATTAACAGATTGCAGAATGGGTACAGTACAGTACATCTCAATACATACAATTGTTAAGGGGATGCAGACCAGAGAAAGACTTTCGTCTTGTTTCCACCAGGGTCCCCCATTTTCAATTCATCATAACATATATGACATACATGACATACAGATAGACAGTACTGCTACATCTATACATTTATGACATATCAGATTTGCAAATACAGTACTGTTTGTGATACAAAAGTGTCCAGAAAAGGAGTGTATATACATTTGGCGTAGAAACTGTACATTGGAGGAGGTTGGTGGGGTGGGGTTGGGTGGGTTGGGTGAGGGCTGTACATTGGAGGTGGGGGGGGGGGGGGGGGGGGGGGGGGGGGGGTTGGGTAGGGGACACACACACATTTTACACTGTACATTGGAATGTTGACAAAGCCTTACTTGGTCATTTACTGTACAACTAGGTTAGGACATTTGTAGGGGCCAGTTTCGAATTGCAGTCTCACGTAGGTGTTTTTTGAGAGTGTTTTTGAAGGTGGGTAGTGATTCACATTCCTTTACAGCTTTAGGCAGGGCGTTCCACATTGATGTGGCATAATTGCGAAACGTGTTTAGTCCCTTGTTTGAGCCGAATCTGGGTTTTACATGATTTGTGGAGCTCCCTCTGGTGTTGTGATCGTGGTATTCACTGACCTTTGGGAAGTATTTTGACATGTACATGGGTACCTTGGTCGCGTAGTGTATCTTGTAGACCAGGCCCATTGCAAGTTGCTGTACTCTGTCGTCTACTCTAAGCCATCCTAGGTCAGACATGACGAAACCCCTAAACCTATCTTTTGTTTTCATTTTCTCATCTTTGTTCATTTTTGTTTACCTTTCTTGTCATATCTGTTCATCTTTTGACGTCGTGTCAACGTTGTACTTAATTGTAAGCCTGACCAGAGCTCTTTCTCACCTTCTGGTCAGACGCTCTCTCTGTGATTGTAAACTGAGCACTCTTTCTGTGGCCACAGAAACAGAAATATACTATGTTCTATTTTTATATACAAATTGACTCTTCTAAATTTCTACAGTTCACTGTCATGGCTGATTTAAAATATTCCACAACAAGGGTGGTGCTGGTTGTTCTCTGGTTGTGTTTTAGGGGTGAGGCAGGGTGGGAATCACCAGAGGCCTCACAATGCGATACTATCACGATACTTGAGTCACGATACAATAGTATTGCGATACTAAATATATTGCGATATGCTGAGTATTGCGATATTAATATTGCAATATTAATATTGCGATATTAATATTGCGATATATTGTGATTTATTACCTTTTTTCAACTGCAAAGTAAAACTTTGTCAACATGTTTTATCTAATAAAATAAAGTGCAATAATTTTTATTGCAGAACATGGTATTTTCTCAAGCAGACAAACTGAACTGTTTGTATTACAGTCATATTCCATATTCCAATATTCCAATTCCATATTACAATACACACGTGTGTGTGTGGACTACTGTACTATTACAGGTATTGAAATGAACAATGCAACTTCCTTATACAAAAAAGAAAAATCTAAAAAAGAATAAATCTTTATATATTTATTTATAAATAAATAAATAAATAAATATCGATACTTGGCGTCCCTGTATCGATACAGTATCACCACGCAAAGTATCGCAATACTACCGATATTTTCCCCCACCAAATTGAGGAACTGCTCAGAACAGCCACAGCAGCACAACGTTATTCTGCTCGCATCTCGCTTGATTTATGGTCACGAGAGGAACCATCTGTATGCGGACACACACACACACACACACACACACACACACACACACACACACACACACACACACACACACACACACACACACACACACACACACACACACACACACACACACACACACACACACTCACGCACGCACGCACTCACTCACTCACTCACTCACTCACTCACTCACTCACTCACTCACTCACTCACTCACTCACTCACTCACTCACTCACTCACTCACTCACTCACTCACTCACTCACTCACTCACTCACTCACTCACACACGCACACACACACACACACCCAAATACCACTACACCACTAGAGAGAGATAGAGAGAGAGAGAGAGAGAGAGAGAGAGAGAGAGAAAGCAGAGACATGATATAGGTTGTTATATTACTTTTATTTTACCGTCATTTCACTTTTATTTTATTATATTACCGTTACTGTTTCTAATTTATGCAAATGCATAAATCTTGGATCAAATAACAAACTCATTTACATTTACATTTAGTCATTTAGCTGAATGCTTTTATCCAAAGCGACTTACAAGTTCTGTACGACAAGTCATCAGGAAGGGCACAAATCTATCAGCTGAGTAACAATGCTCAAAGTGTTGAATGCTGTGCTACAGTGTAGGTTAGTAACTCTGCAAGGCCAACGGTGACAGTGGGTGACAATATTGTCACAAGGAAAGATGAAATTACATACCTGGGCTCCATCCTAGAGGCAAATGTTTCCTGTGACAAAATGGCAAACAATGTAATCCAAAAAATCAACCAACGAACAAGATTCTTGTACTGGATCTCCTCTCTGGTAAACAAGAATACCCTGAAGACCTTACTTACTACTTGACCTTACTCCTAAAACCCATCTCACCCCTGCCCATTTTAACAACCTAGGATGGCTTAGAGTAGACAACAGAGTACAGCAGCTTGCAATGGGCCTGGTCTACAAGATACACTACACGACCAAGGTACCCATGTACATGTCAAAATACTTCCCAAAGGTCAGTGAATACCACGATCACAACACCAGAGGGAGCTCCACAAATCATGTTAAACCCAGATTCGGCTCAAACAAGGGACTAAACACGTTTCGCAATTATGCCACATCAATGTGGAACGCCCTACCCAAAGCTGTAAAGGAATGTGAATCACTACCCACTTTCAAAAACACTCTCAAAGAACACCTACGGGAGACTGCAATTCGAAACTGGCCCCCACAAATGTCCTAACCCAGTTGTACAGTAAATGACCAAGTATGGCTTTGTCAGTATTCCAATGTACAGTGTACAGTGCACCCCCCCACCCCCCCCCCCCACCACCTACCCAACCTCCTCCAATGTACAGTTTCTACGTCA
The DNA here is from genome assembly GCF_963971535.1 of Notolepis coatsorum. Lineage (NCBI taxonomy): Eukaryota > Metazoa > Chordata > Actinopteri > Aulopiformes > Paralepididae > Notolepis > Notolepis coatsorum. The sequence goes on along the minus strand of NC_140165.1, from coordinate 53,486,193 downwards.
AATGTATATACACTCTTTTCTGGACACTTTTTGTATCACAAACAGTACTGTATTTGCAAAAAAAATCATAAATGTATAGATGTAGCAGTACTGTCTATCTGTATGTCATGTGTGTCATATATGTTATGATGAATTGAAAATGGGGGACCCTGATGTAAACAAGACGAAAGTCTTTCTCTGGTCTGCATCCCCTTAACAATTGTATGTATTGAGCTGTACTGTACTGTACCCATTCTGCAATCTGTTAATAATGTTTTCAATCAATCAATCAATCAATCAATCAATCAATCAATCAATCAATCAATCAATTCATAATTCCTTGGATTAAGACGGTTATTATGGACAAACGTGTGCATATTCAAATAAATAAAATTCTGGGTTTATCTCTGTACTTAACAGCCCTGATGGAAGACGCACTGAAAGTGGGTGAGGTCGCTGTGAAGACGTCATCATCAAACGCCCTGATTTGACCTAATGAATGAAGTACTTAAAGCTGCAGTTCTGTCATGGGCCAGTAGAGGGGGGTGCTCACCCATGTAAAAATACAAATAATTGCAGTACTGTACTTTGAGTGATACTTTGATTGTTTCTGTATCTGATTTGTGTGATAATCAGGGTTGGGACTATATAGTATTTGTGAACACACACCAATCTCTCCTATCAGAGGGAGAGCCCTCCAGAGCCATTCTCCTTGTTATTAATTTTGTATCTATCTATCTATCTATCTATCTATCTATCTATCTATCTATCTATCTATCTATCTATCTATCTATCTATCTATCTATCTATCTATCTATCTATCTATCTATCTATCTATCTATCTATCTATCTATCTGTCTGTCTGTCTGTCTGTCTGTCTGTCTGTCTGTCTGTCTGTCTGTCTGTCTGTCTGTCTGTCTGTCTGTCTGTCTGTCTGTCTGTCTGTCTGTCTGTCTGTCTGTCTGTCTGTCTGTCTGTCTGTCTGTCTGTCTGTCTGTCTGTCTGTCTGTCTGTCTGTCTGTCTGTCTGTCTGTCTGTCTGTCTGTCTGTCTGTCTGTCTGTCTGTCTGTCTGTCTGTCTGTCTGTCTGTCTGTCTGTCTGTCTGTCTGTCTGTCTGTCTGTCTGTCTGTCTGTCTGTCTGTCTGTCTGTCTGTCTGTCTGTCTGTCTGTCTGTCTGTCTGTCTGTCTGTCTGTCTGTCTGTCTGTCTGTCTGTCTGTCTGTCTGTCTGTCTGTCTGTCTGTCTGTCTGTCTGTCTGTCTGTCTGTCTGTCTGTCTGTCTGTCTGTCTGTCTGTCTGTCTGTCTGTCTGTCTGTCTGTCTGTCTGTCTGTCTGTCTGTCTGTCTGTCTGTCTGTCTGTCTGTCTGTCTGTCTGTCTGTCTGTCTGTCTGTCTGTCTGTCTGTCTGTCTGTCTGTCTGTCTGTCTGTCTGTCTGTCTGTCTGTCTGTCTGTCTGTCTGTCTGTCTGTCTGTCTGTCTGTCTGTCTGTCTGTCTGTCTGTCTGTCTGTCTGTCTGTCTGTCTGTCTGTCTGTCTGTCTGTCTGTCTGTCTGTCTGTCTGTCTGTCTGTCTGTCTGTCTGTCTGTCTGTCTGTCTGTCTGTCTGTCTGTCTGTCTGTCTGTCTGTCTGTCTGTCTGTCTGTCTGTCTGTCTGTCTGTCTGTCTGTCTGTCTGTCTGTCTGTCTGTCTGTCTGTCTGTCTGTCTGTCTGTCTGTCTGTCTGTCTGTCTGTCTGTCTGTCTGTCTGTCTGTCTGTCTGTCTGTCTGTCTGTCTGTCTGTCTGTCTGTCTGTCTGTCTGTCTGTCTGTCTGTCTGTCTGTCTGTCTGTCTGTCTGTCTGTCTGTCTGTCTGTCTGTCTGTCTGTCTGTCTGTCTGTCTGTCTGTCTGTCTGTCTGTCTGTCTGTCTGTCTGTCTGTCTGTCTGTCTGTCTGTCTGTCTGTCTGTCTGTCTGTCTGTCTGTCTGTCTGTCTGTCTGTCTGTCTGTCTGTCTGTCTGTCTGTCTGTCTGTCTGTCTGTCTGTCTGTCTGTCTGTCTGTCTGTCTGTCTGTCTGTCTGTCTGTCTGTCTGTCTGTCTGTCTGTCTGTCTGTCTGTCTGTCTGTCTGTCTGTCTGTCTGTCTGTCTGTCTGTCTGTCTGTCTGTCTGTCTGTCTGTCTGTCTGTCTGTCTGTCTGTCTGTCTGTCTGTCTGTCTGTCTGTCTGTCTGTCTGTCTGTCTGTCTGTCTGTCTGTCTGTCTGTCTGTCTGTCTGTCTGTCTGTCTGTCTGTCTGTCTGTCTGTCTGTCTGTCTGTCTGTCTGTCTGTCTGTCTGTCTGTCTGTCTGTCTGTCTGTCTGTCTGTCTGTCTGTCTGTCTGTCTGTCTGTCTGTCTGTCTGTCTGTCTGTCTGTCTGTCTGTCTGTCTGTCTGTCTGTCTGTCTGTCTGTCTGTCTGTCTGTCTGTCTGTCTGTCTGTCTGTCTGTCTGTCTGTCTGTCTGTCTGTCTGTCTGTCTGTCTGTCTGTCTGTCTGTCTGTCTGTCTGTCTGTCTGTCTGTCTGTCTGTCTGTCTGTCTGTCTGTCTGTCTGTCTGTCTGTCTGTCTGTCTGTCTGTCTGTCTGTCTGTCTGTCTGTCTGTCTGTCTGTCTGTCTGTCTGTCTGTCTGTCTGTCTGTCTGTCTGTCTGTCTGTCTGTCTGTCTGTCTGTCTGTCTGTCTGTCTGTCTGTCTGTCTGTCTGTCTGTCTGTCTGTCTGTCTGTCTGTCTGTCTGTCTGTCTGTCTGTCTGTCTGTCTGTCTGTCTGTCTGTCTGTCTGTCTGTCTGTCTGTCTGTCTGTCTGTCTGTCTGTCTGTCTGTCTGTCTGTCTGTCTGTCTGTCTGTCTGTCTGTCTGTCTGTCTGTCTGTCTGTCTGTCTGTCTGTCTGTCTGTCTGTCTGTCTGTCTGTCTGTCTGTCTGTCTGTCTGTCTGTCTGTCTGTCTGTCTGTCTGTCTGTCTGTCTGTCTGTCTGTCTGTCTGTCTGTCTGTCTGTCTGTCTGTCTGTCTGTCTGTCTGTCTGTCTGTCTGTCTGTCTGTCTGTCTGTCTGTCTGTCTGTCTGTCTGTCTGTCTGTCTGTCTGTCTGTCTGTCTGTCTGTCTGTCTGTCTGTCTGTCTGTCTGTCTGTCTGTCTGTCTGTCTGTCTGTCTGTCTGTCTGTCTGTCTGTCTGTCTGTCTGTCTGTCTGTCTGTCTGTCTGTCTGTCTGTCTGTCTGTCTGTCTGTCTGTCTGTCTGTCTGTCTGTCTGTCTGTCTGTCTGTCTGTCTGTCTGTCTGTCTGTCTGTCTGTCTGTCTGTCTGTCTGTCTGTCTGTCTGTCTGTCTGTCTGTCTGTCTGTCTGTCTGTCTGTCTGTCTGTCTGTCTGTCTGTCTGTCTGTCTGTCTGTCTGTCTGTCTGTCTGTCTGTCTGTCTGTCTGTCTGTCTGTCTGTCTGTCTGTCTGTCTGTCTGTCTGTCTGTCTGTCTGTCTGTCTGTCTGTCTGTCTGTCTGTCTGTCTGTCTGTCTGTCTGTCTGTCTGTCTGTCTGTCTGTCTGTCTGTCTGTCTGTCTGTCTGTCTGTCTGTCTGTCTGTCTGTCTGTCTGTCTGTCTGTCTGTCTGTCTGTCTGTCTGTCTGTCTGTCTGTCTGTCTGTCTGTCTGTCTGTCTGTCTGTCTGTCTGTCTGTCTGTCTGTCTGTCTGTCTGTCTGTCTGTCTGTCTGTCTGTCTGTCTGTCTGTCTGTCTGTCTGTCTGTCTGTCTGTCTGTCTGTCTGTCTGTCTGTCTGTCTGTCTGTCTGTCTGTCTGTCTGTCTATCTATCTATCTATCTATAAAAAACGGATCTCTTCAAACATGTTTCAGAATCATCCAATATTTTTTGGTATATTAATGTTTATTTTATTTTACAGTTACTGGAATACATGTGTAATCCCACTGCTGTACTCCTCTACTGCAGGTAAAAATGCGCTATTTTATTTAGACCTTTTGACACGACTCTGAACTATGGTAATAGGAGGTGACAATGTCTGGACTTCTTGGCACCCATTAAATTCAATTAGCCTCACCATTAAAACGATGGGCGTTGTCGCGTCATAAGATATTATCATGTCTTCCAAAGTCTACACACTTGTTAGCGTGTGTGTGAGTCACTCCTTGTTTTCATATCCTTGTGAAGACCAAATGTTATATTTTAGGGTTAGGGGAAAACGCGTTTTGATTTTAAAAGGGCTTCACCAAAAAACAATACAGATGTATTTTGCACATAATGGGGGGGGGGGCTTTTTTTGTCAAATCAGTTGTGCAATAGTCACTTTTGGTGAGTTGTTTCTATACAATTCCCTTATATGACATTTAGGATGACACAGAACTGCAAAAGCATTTAGTATAGAAATGTGTCAACAGACTAAAGCAGGGAACCACAATATTTTGCATACAAATTATGCTGAGCAGAATGTAATATCATAACTGTCTATTATTTTTCAGCATTGCATTGCACGTGTCCAGAGTTAATTATATTGATTTGTTAAATTGTTTACACTGCTTTTTTATTCTATTTTATTTTTACTTTACTGTACTATAATTATGTCACCTGTACCATGTCTTATACTACCTGTAGGCTGTACCCCCCCCCCCCATGCTGCTATGATGCCTGCATTTCCCCAAGGGGATCAATAAAGGAATATCTTATCTTATTCATCATAGCTTAAAATGACAAGAGCAGCTACAGTAGCTAAGTTAATAATATGCTCAAGTCACCAACAGTGTTTATGAGCTTTTGAAAAGCAAAGTGCATATTTTTCACAAAATGAAGCAATGAGACACTAGACGATTGCATGTTAGCTGCATTGCCAGCAGCCTGGGTAACCTGTCTCCCCTAGTCAAGCCCTTCGTTAAAAACCTGGGCGTGCTCTTTGACCCTGAGTTTTCCTTCAATAGGCAGGTAAACTCGTGGTGAAGGGGTTTTTTCCAGCTCCGGTCCATAGCCAGGATTAAAGCCATTCTCTCCCCCTCAGACCTGGAAAGAGTAATTCACGCCTTGTCGCCTTCATATCTTCACGCTTAGACTACTGTAACTCCCTGTACCTGGGGCTTAATAAATCCACCATAGCCCATCTACAACTGCCCCAAAACGCTGCCGCTATACTGCTCACAGGTACCCGGAAGAGAGCTCACATCACCCCTTGCCTCCCTCCACTGGCTCACGGTGCGCTTTAGAATAGACTTCAAGGTCCTTTTACTGGTCTACAAAGGCCCCTGCTTACCTAGCAGACCTCCTCACCCCCTATATACCAACGTCAGGGCCCTCAGATCGTCTGACAAGGGTCTCTTAACCACCCGTAGGTCTAATTTCACGTCTAAGGGGGGGACATGCTTTTGCGGTCGCAGCCCCTGACCTCTGGAACAACATCCCCATGTCCATTAAATCTGCCCCCTCCATCGAGTCTTTTAAATCGAAACTCAAAACCCACCTATATCGCCTGGCCTTCCCTGACTCACTTTGACTCTTGCCTTGCTTGTTGACGTGTTGTTCTGTTTTCCTTTGTCTATCCGTTGCTTGTTTTTTCTGTTTATTCTATACTTTTCTTTGTTCTTAGCTATGTGAAGCACTTTGGTTGACAAGTCAAGTCAAGTCAAGTCAAGAGTTTTATTTGTCACGGCATACGAGTATACAATGAAATGCGGGGGGTCTTGCCCGCAACGATGTGCATAATACAATAGTAATATATAATAGAATCCAATAGAACGACATCGTGCAATAAAACAAGTAAACAAAGTAGGGCATATCGGTATATGTACATGAGTTATTTACAGAGCATGGTAGGACATGCTAGGTCCTGTGCATTTAGACAAGCGTCATGTCTAAATGTGCTATATAAGTGAAAAACATGATAATTGAGTGTCCCTGTCCTTTACAGTTAGCTAGCTAGGATAACAGAAAATAACGTGAGACCTAGCTAGATAGCTCATGTTAGCTGGAGAGTTTTAACTATCTCACCCATTAATTAAGGCTATACCATTACTAAACAGTGGCTTTTATGCTCTACTTTGTATTTCTTTATTTTATCCTCCTCATCTTTTTTCTGCTCCAGATGGATAAATCCTCTTCATTTTGCTTGTTTATTATACTAACATTAGCTAGCAAAGTGCGCGAAAGCCACAAGGGACACGTATTAAAAATTCAAAATACCAATTGCACAAACATTTCAATATCAGGATTCAAGTGTGTCAGAGCATTGTTCAACTTACCATAAAACTTAAAAGTAGTGACTCCAGTTAACTAAATTTGCCTTCTTGTCCTTGATGAAATTGTTCTTCTGCAGTCTGACTGAGTCTAGTGCACACTGCACACCCGTCTGTCGTTGCACTTGCAATTTTAACTTAAGCAGTTAAAATGAGCTGCTTGACTACAATGGTTGTCAATCATTTCGCCATCAGCTGTGACTGGTCGGTTCAGAAGAACCCACATTGAACTTGAGAGGTTATGTATCCTTCCGTTACCGTTAGTCCCCTGTGTAACTAACCAGCATTATGCATTATTTATTATTAATTTGAGGCATATATACATATCTTCTGTATATTGCTATACAGGCATGTATAGGAACCTATAATTGACTCTTTGATGTCTGTCTCTGACCTTTTTTGATTGATTGATTGAACACTTTATTAACAGATTGCAGAATGAGTACAATACATACAGTACAGCTCAATACACACAATTGTTAAGGTGATGTCAGTGCAGAGCCAGCTACTCCCATTCCTGCGAGGGACACGAGGAGGATCTGATGGTTGACTGTGTCGAAGGCTGCAGATAGGTCTAGGAGAATCAGGACGGAGGAGAGGCCTTTCGCTTTTGCTAAGTGAAGTGCCTCTGTGACCGCAATGAGGGCCGTTTCTGTGGAGTGACCAGTCCTGAAGCCTGACTGATTAGGGTCAAGGAGGTCATTCTGTAAGAGATAATCAGTAAGTCGGTTGGATACAGCACGTTCAAGTGTTTTAGACAGGAAGGAGAGAAGAGACAGGACGATAGTTGTTTATGACGGTGGGGTTCAGTTTTTTTTTTTTTATGAGCGGTGCGACTCTGGCTTGTTTTAGGGAGGTGGGGACCACCCCCGAGTTGAGGGAGGAGTTGATGGTCTTTATACCTGTATCACTGTAATATTACAACTCTGTACATACATCTGATTAGCACTACACTCAGTAGTACTAATTCATATATTTTATACCCAGTTTAATCACCTGTACATTGTATATTACTATTGTACTTTACTGTTACATTTGTTTGGAAGCCAAACGTATTTACGTTGTACTGTACTTGTGCTGTATAATGGCAATACATTTGAATCTAATCTAATCAGTACATGTGGCCAGTTAGCTCAGTTGGTTAGAGTGTCGTGCTAATAACGCGACGGTCGCGCGTTGGATACCCGTACTGGCCAAAGATTTTGAGGCGGTGTTTAACACTGTGGCCTCACAGCTAGAAGGTCCTGGGTTCGATTCCCGCTTGAAGACCAGGTTGCTGGGTTGCCAGGTACCCAGGTGGGGTATCTCCCGGGCCTATCTGTGTGGAGTTTGCATGTTATCCCCGTGCTCGCAAGGGTTTCCCCCCCAAACAGATCGCTAACACTATGACACAATTTTCACTATGTGTTTTCGTAGTGTAGTGGTTATCGTGTTCGCCTAACACGGGTGACAGGCGGGGATACTCGCTACCACTATACTAACGAGGAGTGACCTATGAACGCTGCACTTGTATATGGATACAAGAATACAAATACATCTGTACAGTTATAAAATGCAACAGTATGTACATAAGTAAGTAGGTAAGTAAAACTTTATTTGTATACAATACAGGGGTGCAGTGGTCATGCCACGCGGTACCACGCCGTCCCAGCACTTTTCTGAGCAGAAGTACGTGCACTCATTTTTTTTTTCAAAACTTTCACTCGACTCGTCGTTTGTGCGCCAAGTACCGGTACTCAGCTATCACCTAGACTTTGCATAACAATAGCATAGCAATAGCATAACAAAGAACGAGAAGTGCAAAACCAAAATACAAGCCCTGTACCAATTGGTGGGGGTTTGCTTAAGCTGTGGAACCTCTCAGTGTGACAAATGGTCCTGACTGGAAGGATGAGACATTTGTTAAGTTGTGCTTCAGAAGGAAACTGTCCTTCTGTAAACTGTAAGTTACATTGTTAATTTAGTTTGTATTTACTTTTCTAGTTTAAGTTAATTCAATTAAAGAAATTGTAACTACAATATTGTATCTACAATTACATTTAAAACATTGTTTGTTTTTCAACCATATCTGTTGACAATATAATTTCTTTATATATTGAAGGCTACATCCTGCTACCTTTTACAGCTTCTCTATTTCAAGGCAATATTTACAAAACTAAACTAAAACTAGTAATTTCCTATACAAACATGTTTCCTACTATTTATGCATAATAATCATCTGTTCTGTGCGCATGTGAGGGAACTCCCGAGCGTGCACGTGGCGTCATTTAAACAGAGTACAGGCACTTCTGATATTACTACAACTACTGCACCCCTGTTTGTATAGCGCCCTCTCTCAGCATTCAGCACGAGTGCACAGAGTGCTTCACAGCAACACGTTATACATGGTTATAGACAGTACGGCCCTGGCTGTAAGGCACAGCGTCAGATGCCAAATATTTCTGAACTGTCCAACAAAGTTGCGCCACGTTATCAGCTCGCTAACGATGGAGGCAAGCAACGGCGGGCGGGGCGCCAGACAGCACGTTTGCGCCCGTTTGACAGATCCAATGTGACACCTCTCCTCACGTCTAGTGAGAACGCGCCCCGGAGGTTAAAAGGTCCAAAAACAGAAGAGCAAGGAGGCGCGTGAAAACCAAACTCGAACAGATTGTCTGTGACTCCGTGTCCGGTGCGCGGTCAGGCGCGCTGATTGACAGACAACAGCGGTTCAGATGAACACGGATGATCTATACTTTCTTTTGGGTTTATTTTCTTTATTGCAAGGCAGAAATACTGTACATAATACATACACTTACATAATAACAATTATATGATGAAAGAAAAAAATACAAGAAAATGGCCTTATGGATTTGGTGTTTGTAGAGTGATGACTAGTTTGTATCATTGCATTCATTCATTCATCATTCATTCATTCATTCATTCATTCTCATTCATTCATTCATTCATTCATTCATTCATTCATTCATTCATTCATTCACATTCATTCATTCATTCATTCATTCGTGAAGATGTATGTGAGGGGTGGTTTGTTTACGCCTGCCTTGTGTGCAGCATGAGATCATTATGAGCATGGAACCTTTTAGAAATTCACATTTTAATTAGTGCTGTCAATAGATTAATTTTTTTTACTAATTAATCTCACAATTTTCTGTAATTAATCTAGATTAAAAATTGCATTTTTCTACTGAAGACCGAAGCTTGTAAAAGACATTTACTTGAGTAAAATCATGGAATTATAAAATCAACACAAAGAAAGTATATTTAGATTCAAAGACTATTTTAATAGCTATCTTTGAATACAGTTTCTCTCCTGTGAAATACAAATGTTCAACAAAACCATCAACATAATTGACTCAGCTAGACCTCTTTCTTATATCCGCGGCGCTAACAGAAATAAAAAACACTATGTTAAAGTGCAGATTGGTTTAGGGGACGATGTCTTGTATGAACTACCAGTAATATAAATAATATTAACAACACAAATGTGTTCCATCTTCATGTCAGATGATTTTCAAAAAGGTGAGCCAATGCAAAAAAAGAACAAGCAAATTCTGAAAGTTCAGAACATTGAAGATTTTTAACTCCATAGATTAATCTAGATACATTTATTTTAATGTTTTAAATAATTTAAATTAATCTCCAAAGTTAAAGCATTAACTTTGACAGCCCTAATTTTAATGCTTGATTGTTGCTATATAATAATATCAATACTCTTACATTATGAGAAAGTACAAATAGATGTGACAGGGTAATCTACCAACACTCCTCTTTCTTTCTCTTTCTAACACACACATGCACACACACACACACACACACACACACACACACACACACACACACACACACACACACACACACACACACACACACACACACACACACACACACACACACACACACACACACACACACACACACACACACACACACACACACACACACACACACACACACACACGGTTCGATTCCGACTCCCCTCCGGCAGCATGTCGAAGTGTCCTTGAGCAGAGACACTTAACCCCTAATTGCCCATGGTTGCCTCGGCCGTCGGTGTGTGAATGTATGAGTGAATGGGTAAAATGTGAGGAACAACTTGTAAAGCGCTTTGGCTAAAAGCTGTTATATAAATGCACCATTTACCATTTATCATGTGGTCACCTCCGCCCGTCGGTGTGTGGATGTGTGAGTGAATGGGTGAATGTGAGGCATAAGTTGTAAAGTGCTTTTTGATAAAAAGTGCTATATAAATGCAGTCCATTTACACACACACGCACGCACGCACGCACGCACGCACGCACGCACGCACGCACGCACGCACGCACGCACGCACGCACGCACACACACACACACACACACACACACACACACACACACACACACACACACACACACACACACACACACACACACACACACACACACACAAAGACACACAGTACACTTCACCCTCACAGGGTCTAAGGTACAGTACCTCCAACTCTCCACCAGGTTGCTCGCCCTCTGTAAGGAGCTTTGGAAAGGCCTGTGAAAGTAATGCACTGTAAGGTAAACATGGACCTGAGAGCTGTTTGTGCGAACATGAATTAATGTGGGAGTTGAAAGAGGATCATGACGGCAACACCATGGGAGCCTTTCACAAGACTGCCAGGGATTTCCTACAGACTGTCTTTAACGCAGCGAAATCAGACCCAGTGTCTGGAGACAGACTGTCTTTAACACAGCGAGATCAGACCCAGTGTCTGGAGACAGACTGTCTTTAACACAGCGACATCAGACCCAGTGTCTGGAGACAGACTGTCTTTAACACAGCGAGATCAGACCCAGTGTCTGGAGACAGACTGTCTTTAACACAGCGACATCAGACCCAGTGTCTGGAGACAGACTGTCTTTAACACAGCAAGATCAGACCCAGTGTCTGGAGACAGACTGTCTTTAACACAGCGACATCAGAACCCAGTGTCTGGAGACAGACTGTCTTTAACACAGCGACATCAGACCCAGTGTCTGGAGACAGACTGTCTTTAACACAGCGACATCAGACCCAGTGTCTGGAGACAGACTGTCTTTAACACAGCGACATCAGACCCAGTGTCTGGAGACAGACTGTCTTTAACACAGCGACATCAGACCCAGTGTCTGGAGACAGACTGTCTTTAACACAGCGACATCAGACCCAGTGTCTGGAGACAGACTGTCTTTAACACAGCGACACCAGACCCAGTGTCTGGAGACAGACTGTCTTTAACACAGTTCTATAATTGTTTGTATATTTTATTGGTGTTTTATTGATATTTGTTTTGTTTTTATGTTGTTTTATTGATTATTCTTGTTAAATTTTTATATGTTTGTATCCAGACCCCAGGAAGAATAGTAGCTGCTGAGGCAGTGACTAATGGGGATCTGAACTAAAGAAATAAAGTGTCTGGAGACAGACTGTCTTACAAATTGTGTACAACAAGTCAGCAGGAGGGGTACAACTCTGGTGGGTAAGGGTAAGTGGTATTGTTTGTCTAGTAGTGCCAAACTTGAGTGCATAGTAGTATAGACATATTAGTATAGACATAGTAGTATAGACATATTAGCATAGTACTGTAGGTAGAAATATAGGCATAGTAGCATAGTAGATAGTAGATGGTAGTATAAACATAGTAGCATAGTAGTAAATAATAGTAGGAAAATTCAGATATTGATTGAAAAGGTGTTTTTTTTAGCCAACAGAGTTTTAGCTGTCCTAACTGTGGCGGGAGGTTTGCAACATCGTTGCCGTCTGACCTTGCTTATAGGCTTCTGGCAACGAGGAGAGCTCAGGAGACGACGATCGTCTAACCTGACTGTGTATTTCACAAGTGAAAATGCAACATCGCTGTTTTCCTGTCGTGTAACCCTGGCCTTAAAGCCAGGATGACACCATCTGGAGGCAACAAAGACAGCAAGCCCTCCGCCTTTCCTTTTTCCACTTTGTTTAACCTCTTATCCACCCGGGCGCATGAATACTTTTCCCAAGGCAGTTGTCCTTCCGCGTTCGGTTTACGCGGCCTGATTGGCCACTGACGCTTCTCTCAACGCCCAATCGCGTTACTCCTAACGCTCGCTCCTAACTTTCAGAACTTCTCTCATTTCCACAAGTCCATCACATCAGCTACCTACCTGCATCAATATACTACTAACTATCAACTAACTCGCTACCGCCGTGCATCAATATACTAACTAACTAGCACATCAATGCACTAACTACTACCGCTGTGCATCGCTATACTGCTACCGCCGTGCATCGCTATTCGCTATACTGCTACCACCGTGCGTGCATCAATATACTAACTATCACATCAATGCACTAACTACTACCGCCGTGCATCGCTATACTGCTACCATATCAATCGACATCACATCAATATAAATAACGTATTGTTTTCATCTCTCTATATTAAACTCGCTATTCATATTAATCGTCATCACATCAATATAAATAACGTATTGTTTTCATCTCTCTATATTAACGTAACTAGCTATTCATATCAATCGACATCACATCAATAGTTAGTATATTGATGCACGGCGGTAGCAGTATAGCGATGCACGGCGGTAGTAGTTAATGCATTGATGTGCATGTGCTAGTTAGTATATTGATGCACGGCGGTAGCAGTATAGCGATGCACGGCGGTAGTAGTTAGTGCATTGATGTGCTAGTTAGTTAGTATATTGATGCACGGCGGTAGCGAGTTAGTTGATAGTTAGTAGTATTGATGCAGGTAGGTAGCTGATGTGATGGACTTGTGGAAATGAGAGAAGTTCTGAAAGTTAGGAGCGAGCGTTAGGAGTAACGCGATTGGGCGTTGAGAGAAGCGTCAGTGGCCAATCAGGCCGCGTAAACCGAACACGGAAGGACAACTGCCTTGGGGAAAGTATTCACGCCACCCGGGCACATTTAGCACAACACTCCTGTCGATTGCATACCCAAAGTAAATTGGTCACTATTCTTGAACCACTTATAGCACATGCATGAGTCTGGTCTCTTTTGAAAGGAAACATTATGGATTTTCTTCCACAACAGGAAGAAGAATCACTCTATGTACTCTAGTGCTAATGTAATGGAGTTACAGAGGTTTGAACACACTGAAATAAAAGTTTTTCTTATTTACGTCTGAAGTAGTTTGCAAACAGATGCCTGCAAAAAAAGTTCCAGCTGATGGGTATGAACTGGAAAACACAATGGGTCCATAGCCTGAAGTCTTATCTGGTACAAGTCCAAAGTTGATAACAATACCATGGAAAATCTTTATTTTACACATGTTTTTTGAATGTTATATAGTGTTATATGTTTCTGTAACGCTTATCCAAAATGGCCGTCCGGTCCAATACATTTCACATTGTGTGATGCGCGAGCAAGTAATTCTCCTTTCTTCTTGTTCTATTTTCCCTTTATCGCAGTAAACAACCCTCATGTAAGATACCATCAAAAATGTTCACCGTCAGAGATAACTGTACCGTTCACCGGGAGGCGAAACCGGACGTGGTCACTTTTCTGAAACTGATGCTCATTGGCTCTGCGGTACCCCGGCGAATAAGAGGTTAATTAACCCTATCAGCTCACACCACCTTGAAGCCTTCTTCTCCAACTCTCGAAAGTCATGGAAAAAATAGTCTACGAACAGGTCGAAAAGTACCTAGCGGAAAAAAATCTAATCTACGAATTCCAATATGGCTTCAGAACATCCCACTCCACTGACACATGCCTTCTCTATTTGAATGACCACATCAAACAAGAGGTGGACGCAGGCAAATACTGCGGCATGGTCATGCTGGACCTACAAAAGGCCTTTGACACGGTCAATCACTCCATTCTGATTGACAAGCTAAAAGCAATTGGTTTTGATAGTCTATCAGTGAGCTGGATGCAATCCTACCTTGAGGGGAGGGAACAGATGGTGGAGGTAAACGGTACCCTATCCCCCCCCCTCACAGTGAGCTGTGGTGTTCCACAAGGAAGCATACTAGGACCGCTACTGTTCCTAATTTATGCAAATGACATGTCGTCAGTTTGTGACTGCAACTTGTTCCTGTTTGCGGACGACTCAGCCCTGCTGGTCTCTGACAAGAACAAGTTACAGGTTGAAAAAACCCTCAGCTCGGAACTAGGCAGAATCTGCATATGGCTCGCTGATAACAAACTATCATTACACATGGGCAAAACAGAGTCCATTCTCTTCGGTTCAAATAACAAACTCAGCAAGACCGACGGCTTCTCAGTTACAGTGGGTGACAATATTGTCACAAGGAAAGATGAAATTACCTACCTGGGTTCCATCCTAGAGGCTAATCTCTCCTGTGACAAAATGGCATCCAATGTAATAAAAAAAGTCAACCAACGAACTCGATTCTTGTACCGGATCTCCTCTCTGGTAAACAAGAATACCCTGAAGACTCTGGCAGGAGCCCTCATTCAGGGCCACAGCCATGAAACCCATAGAACAACTCTACAACAGAGCATTGAAGGTATATGACAGGAAACAGTACTCATACCACCACTGTAAAATCCTGGATAAGCATCAAATTTTAAATTTTGAAAACCTCAGACGTTATAAAAGTTCCTGCTTTGTATATAAATGCCTGCACAGATTAGCCCCTCCCCCTCTCAAGGAGTTTATCCACGAGAAAAGGAACACTGGATTAGCCACTAGATCAAACACCAGAGGGGATTGTGAGGTCCATTTTAGAAAGACCGCCTTCAGCAAAAATTGTCTATCGATAAAGGGAAGTGGAACATGGAACAGCCTTCCGGTCCCCTTAAGGGAATGTCCCACCCTGTCCACCTTTAAGGGCCAACTCAGGAAATGGCTGTTAGACAGCCAAATATGCACTCATTAGGGATGTTAGTGATGTTGTACTGACTGAATGTCATGTTAGTGTGGTCATGTCAGTGATGTCAGTTTTTATGAATGAACGTTGTATGGTCCGTTTTGTGTTTGTTTTATGTTAGGACTACGGGTGGAAATTAGCCCTGTGCTATTCCCGGCATATTTACGTCCTTATCATGCTGTGATGTTATGCATACACATGTAAATGATGTTCATTAATTTGCATTGTCCTTAATAAACAAATCTTAAATCTTAATTCAGGGGTACTACGACTATGCTTGCACCTCATGGTACCAAAGCACCTCAAAGGCGCTAAAAACAAAATTACAAACATCTCAAAACAAACTGGTCAGACTACTGCTTGACCTTACTCCTAGAACCCACCTCACCCCTGCCCACTTTGACAACCTAGGATGGCTTAGAGTAGACGACAGAGTACAGCAACTTGCAATGGGCCTGGTCTACAAGATACACTACACGACCAAGGTACCCATGTACATGTCAAAATACTTCCCAAAGGTCAGTGAATACCACGATCACAACACCAGAGGGAGCTCCACAAATCATGTTAAACCCAGATTCGGCTCAAATAAGGGACTAAACACGTTTCGCAATTATGCCACATCAATGTGGAACGCCCTACCCAAAGCTGTAAAGGAATGTGGATCACTACCCACTTTCAAAACCTCTCTCAAGGGACACCTACGGGAGACTGCAATTCAACACTGGCTCCTGTAAATATCCTAACCCAACCCCCTCCAATGTACAGTCATTTACCTAGTATGGTTTTGTCAATAGTCCAATGTACAATTTTGTTTGTTTGTACAGTGTCTCCTCCCCCCCCCCCCTCAATGTACAGTTTTGCTTGTTTATACAGTGTGCCCCCCCCCCCAACCACCTCCAATGTAAATTACCCAGTATGGTTGTCAATATCCCAATGTACCCAACCCCCCCCACCCAACCTCCTCCAATGTACAGTTTCTACGTCAAATGTATATACTCCCTTTTCTTGACTCCTTCTGTATCACAAACAGTACTGTATTTGCAAATCTGGTATGTCATAAATGTATAGATGTAGCAGTACTGACTATCTGTATGTCATGTATGTCATATATGTCCTGATGAATTGAAAATGGGGGACCCTGATGTAAACAAGACGAAAGTCTTTCTCTGGTCTGCATCCCCTTAACAATTGTGTGTATTGAGCTGTACTGTATTGTACCCATTCTGCAATCTGTTAATAAAGTTTTCAATCAATCAATCAATCAATCCAATAGTACAGTTCTGTATGTTTTCGTTGATGGGTGGATGGATGGATAGTTGGATAGGTGGATGATAGATGGATGGGTGAATGGATGGAGGGAGGGATAAATGGTCGGAGAGATGGATGGATGGATGGATGTAGGGAAGGATGGATGGATGGATGGATAAATGGTTGGACGGATGGATGGATTAATGAACGGACAGATGGATGAATGGACGGGTGGAAGAATGGATGGATGAATAAATAGGTGGATGATAGATGGATGGAGGGAGGGAGGGAGAGGATGGATGGATATGGATGGAGGGGTGGATAAGGGGATGGATAAATGGTCAGATGGATGGATGGATCAATGGATGATAGATGGATAGATGGAGGGAGGGAGGGAAGGATGGATGAACAGTTGGATGAATGGATGGACGAATAGGTGGAGGATAGATGAATGGATCAATGGCTGGTCTGATGGACAGGCGGATGGATGGTGGATGGATGGATGGTGGATGGATGTATGGATGAGTCGAGGAGGCCTGGGCTCTCTAAGACAGTGACCGCACACATTATCCAGTTGAGTGAGCAGAGGCCAGGGAGGGCCCAGCTCTCCAGACACAGGCCACAGTCGATACAGAAACACCTCCGGGAACCACAAGAAAGAGGTGTCTGTGTGTGTGTGTGCGTGCGCACGTTTTTCTACGTGTGTTGTGTGCTTGAATGAATGTGTGTTTGTGTGTATGCATGCATGTTTGTATCTCTGTGTAGACTGTTTCACGCACACACACACACACACACACACACACACACACACACACACACACACACACACACACACACACACACACACACACACACACACACACACACACACACACACACACACACACACACACACACACACACACACACACACACACACACACACACACACACACACACACACACACACACACACACACACACACACACACACACACACACACACACACACACACACACACACACACACACACACACACACACACACACACACACACACACACAGTTGGGAAGGCCACAGTATGGGCTGTAGGGTTTTGGACAGTGGTCTTACCTCATCTATATTTGGCTCCCAGTAGTTGTCTTGTTGGATCAGTCTCCATTCTGTCAAACCAACAGGAGATGGTCCATGGCCTCCCTTCTCACCTCCTCTCCTCCCTCACTCCGTCCCCGCTACTCCTCTCACTTATATTTTAATGTTTACCACAGACACACACACATATATATATATATATATATATATATTATACCACACGTATATTTATTCTCACTGCATATATATATATAGATATCCACACCTGTCTGTACTTACCTGCACATAGTCCTTTACTATATCTATATCTGTACATATCCTACTCTTACTAGTTACAAGTTCAAGGTCAAGTTCCTTTTATTGCCACACGGCCAGGCCGGTGGAATTCATGCACTGTGCAGGTGGTAGCGGCGACAATACACCACATAAAACACACAACGGAACAGTACAGTACAGAATACACCACCTAAAAAATATAGACGACGGAAAAGTACAGTACGAACAAATACAAACATCAGTAGTAGGTGCAGTAGTATGACTGTCTACTACCATACTATCTTTA
Organism: Notolepis coatsorum; assembly: GCF_963971535.1. NCBI lineage: Eukaryota > Metazoa > Chordata > Actinopteri > Aulopiformes > Paralepididae > Notolepis > Notolepis coatsorum. The sequence goes on along the minus strand of NC_140165.1, from coordinate 53,468,263 downwards.
CACCTGTATCACTGTACATATTATACTACAACTCTGTACATACATCTGATTAGCACTACAATCAGTACTACTAATTTATATATATTATACCCAGTTTAATCACCTGTACATTGTATATTACTACTGCACTTTACTGCTACATGTGCACTCTGGTTGGATGCCAAACTTCTTTTTGTTGTACTGTACTTGTGCTGTATGATGACAACACATTTTAATCTAATCTAATCCCTGCTACTCCTCTCACTGTGAAAGAAGTCCACATTGACAAGTTATTATAGTAGTCACAAACTAGGAGACCCAGTTGGACTTCGTTAGCGTCATGCTACGCCCGCTAGTGGAAGTCAACGGGGGGCATGTAGCATTCTATGTTTTGTTGCTGCGGTATTCACACTTCAAGTCCCCCATTGATTCCCATTAGCATGCTCAGAATGATGCCAACAAATGCTAGCTGACATTTTTCGCTTCCACTATCTCAAAATACATGGTACGAGTGCTTTTTGGGTGGAGTGAATTGGTCTCCCAGTCTGTGGCAAATCAGATAGGATTCTTAAAAATCGAGGCTTCCCTTTAACTCATCGGGCGCCACGCTCTTTCCCCATCTGTACTCAATGGCGCCAGCGTTATTTACCATTTTAGCGATGTTTGCAGACCCATCGTGTGTTCTGTATTATAGCTATGGAGACAATAGTATGGCTCATTTGACAGGCATTGTTCATAGTCCATCACTGACTAATCAGTTAATTTCTACATACTGTAGTTTGTGCGCTATTACACGCTAAACATCGCCATTATATGCAATATGCCCAAATCGTTCTGGTTGATTGCCTGCAACCCCAAATACTTCCAAATCAAAGGTATATACCATGTAAATATCGTGTCTTCACAAAATCATCGTGGGGGGGGGGGGGGGGGGGGGGGGGGGGGGTCGTTTTCGTTACACTGTGATCGTTACAAAAACATGTTTCAGGTTTGGTAAAATAGACATAGAATAATACCTTACCTTAGCCAGAAGGTATTCCAAAAAGAATAATTCCCAGTGATCGCATCGCCATCGTGATTACCCGTGTATATGTCTATACTCGTGTATGGAAATAGCCTTCAGGCAATACAATCTCGAGGCGATCGCTCTGCCGCTCTGTCTCCGAGGAGGAGGAGCCCTTGCAACAAGTGGTGCAACACGCCACTTTGGCGACCTCTAGCGGCTCGGGCGTGCATTTTCTTTAATACAATATATAGATCGAATTAAAGCCCTATCTGTTGCCTGTCGATAGCCGTTTCAGGCGACAAGTGATCCATTCAGCGGTTCTCGAGTTACATGCCGATATGTGAGGCGTGCGCCAAAGTAGACGGCATACTATTTTTTTTTTCAAATACCACTCTCGACTCTCAAGCCTCTACCTCCGTCAATCATTGGCAATCTCGAAAATTCTTGGACAGTGTTGTAATGAATGAGTGTGGCTTTCCAATGGTACCCCACATGGGAATGAGCGATCAGGGATCTAGGTGAAAAGTCACAAGCGAAAACAGGAAGAGGATTCTCCGTTGAATGCATTGAAGTCTATGAGAAAATCGTTTTCTGAGCTGTTTCCCCCCCCCCCAGTTTTTACCAAAACATTTCTGAACGGATTTTTACTACACAAGACTTCAGGCTGGACCCAGGTTGTTTTTTCAGCCATACCAATTTTTTGGGAAATACTACTAACTACTACAGAAAAACGTGAGTAATAATTTCTACAACTCAAGTTCAGACCTGTTACTCTATTTCATTAGCACTAAAAGTGAATTATCTTTATTGTATCACTTCAGAATGTCATCTTTCAAAAGAGACCAGGCTCATGCATGTGCTATAAGTATAAAGTATAGTATTTTGATTTGCAAAGAAATTATGCAGTCCTCAAAAACAAAAACTAAAATGGCCACTTTTCTGCCCGCTTGTAAATATTTTTCTTTTTCTTTTTTGGAATTTTAGGGGGGCCCCTGGTGGCTTCGGAGGCCCCATGCAACCGCATAGTCCACATATGGCAAGAAACGGGCCTGGCCTTGTTAAAAGGGTTGAATATATGCTGCATGGAACGTTAAAGTCACTATAGGCATACAGTAATTCACCCTTGTGAAAACAACTGCATTTTTACAAACTACCCGTTTTACATTACATTATTAAAAGTGCTGTCAGGCGATACAATTTTTGTATCTAATTACAGGATTTGTAATTAATTAATCAAATTAATCGCATAACCATTTTAGGCCTGATATTCTATATTCTATAATCATATTTCAAATCGCATGTGTCCGGATGGCAGAATTCAGTACTGTATCTACAAAACCTTCTGTTTAATCATCTTCCATTTATTGATTTGCTTTTCAGGTATGGTCAATTTTAGCATGGTGTTATTCACAGTCAAAGATATATATATATTTTTTAATTGATATTCTCATTTTGTTCATTACAATTTACTCAAGCCTAGTAACATACATAGTATTTCTGACACTGGGAATACATTCCCTGATATCCATAAATGTCCCTAGAATCAGATACCAAGAACATGCAAATACCATTTAAAAAAAAAGTCTGTAAATGTTTATTCTACGTTCTTATGGAATTATTATTATTATTATTTTTTTAGTTAATTTTTATAACGCGATAATTTGCTGTGTAATTAATTAATCGAATTAACATGATAAACTGACAGCCCTAATTATTAACAAAACAAAAAAACATAATTCAATACATAATTTTGTAAAAACAAAAGGTTACAAAAGTTTCATAGTTTTATATACAAAACGTATACACATTTATGTATATATTTTTTATATATATTTATTTTTGTGACGATTTTAATACAGTTATGTTATAATAAAATATAATTAGGATAATAATAAGGTTTTATATTTATTTATCACCTTATATTTGAACATTTTCTTAAATGTATGTATTGAAACTACACATTTTTACTTTGTTGTCACAGTTATTCCATAGTTTTACCCATATAACAGATTGATTGATTGATTGATTGAAAAGTTTATTAACAGATTGCAGAATGGGTACAGTACAGTACATCTCAATACATACAATTGTTAAGGGGATGCAGACCAGAGAAAGACTTTCGTCTTGTTTCCACCAGGGTCCCCCATTTTCAATTCATCATAACATATATGACATACATGACATACAGATAGACAGTACTGCTACATCTATACATTTATGACATATCAGATTTGCAAATACAGTACTGTTTGTGATACAAAAGTGTCCAGAAAAGGAGTGTATATACATTTGGCGTAGAAACGGTTGGGTGGGTTGGGTGAGGGCTGTACATTGGAGGTGGGGGGGGGGGGGGGGGGGGGGGGTTGGGTAGGGGACACACACACATTTTACACTGTACATTGGAATGTTGACAAAGCCTTACTTGGTCATTTACTGTACAACTAGGTTAGGACATTTGTAGGGGCCTGTTTCGAATTGCAGTCTCACGTAGGTGTTTTTTGAGAGTGTTTTTGAAGGTGGGTAGTGATTCACATTCCTTTACAGCTTTAGGCAGGGCGTTCCACATTGATGTGGCATAATTGCGAAACGTGTTTAGTCCCTTGTTTGAGCCGAATCTGGGTTTTACATGATTTGTGGAGCTCCCTCTGGTGTTGTGATCGTGGTATTCACTGACCTTTGGGAAGTATTTTGACATGTACATGGGTACCTTGGTCGCGTAGTGTATCTTGTAGACCAGGCCCATTGCAAGTTGCTGTACTCTGTCGTCTACTCTAAGCCATCCTAGGTTGTCAAAGTGGGCAGGGGTGAGGTGGGTTCTAGGAGTCAGGTCAAGTAGTAGTCTGACTAGCTTGTTTTGAGATGTTTGTAATTTGTTTTTTAGTGCCTTTGAGGTGCTTTGGTACCATGAGGTGCAAGCATAGTCGTAGTACCCTTGAATGAGTGCTCCTGCTAGAGTCTTCAGGGTATTCTTGTTTACCAGAGAGGAGATCCGGTACAAGAATCGCGTTCGTTGGTTGACTTTTTTTATTACATTGGATGCCATTTTGTCACAGGAAAGATTAGCCTCTAGGATGGAACCCAGGTAGGTAATTTCATCTTTCCTTGTGACAATATTGTCACCCACTGTAACCGAGAAGTCGTCAGTCTTGCTGAGTTTGTTATTTGAACCGAAGAGAATGGACTCTGTTTTGCCCATGTGTAATGATAGTTTGTTGTCGGCGAGCCATATGCAGATTTTGCCTAGTTCCGAGCTGAGGGCTTTTTCAACCTGTAACTTGTTCTTGTCAGAGACCAGCAGGGCTGAGTCGTCCGCAAACAGGAACAAGTTGCAGTCACAAGCTGACGACATGTCATTTGCATAAATTAGGAATAGTAGCGGTCCTAGTATGCTTCCTTGTGGAACACCACAGCTCACTGTGAGGGGGGGGGATAGGGTACCGTTTACTTCCACCATCTGTTCCCTCCCCTCCAGGTAGGATTGTATCCAGCTCACTGATAAACTATCAAAACCAATTGCTTTTAGCTTGTCAATCAGAATGGTGTGATTGACAGTGTCGAAGGCCTTTTGTAGGTCCAGCATGACCATGCCGCAGTATTTGCCCGCGTCCACCTCTTGTTTGATGTGGTCGTTCAAGTAGAGAAGGCATGTGTCAGTGGAGTGGGATGTTCTGAAGCCAGATTGGAATTCGTAGATTAGATTTTTTTCCGCAAGGTATTTTTCGATCTGTTCGTATACTATTTTTTCCATGACTTTCGAGATGGATGTAAGGATAGAAACAGGGCGGTAGTTACCCGGGTCTAATTTGCTGCCCTTTTTGTGCAGGGGTGTTACTCTCGCAATTTTGAAGTCCTTGGGGACGTGTCCCTGTTTTATGGAGAGGTTTATTATGTGTGTGATGACTGGGGTGATGGCTGCTGCTGAGTCTCTGAGGAATTTGGAGGGGATGTTGTCATGGCCAGTGGCCTTGTTTGGTTGGAGGGCGCTCAGTTTTTTGAGTACCTCATCTGTAGTTACTATTTCCAGTTTGAAGTCGTCTTTGTGGACGCCTAGGTTCATGTAGTATGCTACTATGTGTTCTACCCCATACTGCCCTGAGTGGGAGGGTAGTTTGTTTACCAGTGTTGTGGCTATGTTTGTGAAGAAAGTGTTTAAGTAATTGGCTACATCCAGCTTGTCTGTGATGAGCGTGTTGTCCGTCTTTATGTTTATGTTTGAGAACCTGGTTTTGAGTTTTTTACTGCAGCCTAGTTGATTGTTGAGTAATTTCCAAAGTTCACGTGGTTTATTTTTGTTTTCCTCGGTTTTGTCATTGATGAAATTTTTTTTTGCAGTTTTGATCATGGAGTTTACGTCATTTCTTAGTCTGTTTATACATAGACTTTTTATATTTGTCCTTGCCTTTGCGATATTGAAGATATATACACACACACACACACACACACACACACACACACACACACACACACACACACACACACACACACACACACACACACACAAGCGCACACACTGAGTGTTTTTGGCAGCTCGCTGCGAGTCGGTGGTGGGAGCGCCTCTCGAGACGTCGACCCTTTTAGGTCGTAGTGCTTCACAGTGTGTCGTTTATCTTCCACTAAATATGACACGGGATGAATCTCCAGCGGCTCCCTGGAAAGAACAACAGGAAACACCATGGATTGTGAAGAGACGGACGGACACAGTAACTGAGAACATTTCATATGCTCCCTATCTGCCAGGACTGTGTTGGCGGATATGGGAGAGTTTGCCATGTGGAGCAATTTGTGAAATGGCTCATAGAACAAATATCATGGATTTCTTTTCAGTTTTTAAGGGAGAGGTTGCCATTTGGAGCAATTTGTTTCTTAAAACATATTGAAAGATTTTGACATTCAAAAGTCATTCTGTTTTGTCATCATAAAACAATAACATATTTTTCAGACAGTGTGAACCAAAGTTATGCCTCAAGTTTAAACGATACCTATAATAACTGTAATGTAAACAAAATTGTAGGCAGTGTGCTTGTAAACAAACTATTTCTTGTTCCAGTGACCCAATTTTCCTTGGAGGGCGGTTGTATATTAAGTTACTGTGGATTATTTTTTCTTTTTTAGGTTAAAATCTCCCTCCCAAAACTACCTGGTGCAGCTTTAAATTGGATTGGATTCTTTATTATAATTTTCTTATCAAAATGGAGAAATTAGACAAATTGAACTGAATCACCACACAATTTGGATTTCTCCACCGTGAACACTCCAACTGACCTGAATGAATGAATATGTTAATAATACATTTGAGGTCCCTGGAGTGCTATACAGGGTCTGTCTCATTTTAGGGGGAGCGCTGAATTCTGTTCCAGGCCAGTGCCGTCACTCACTGGGGGAACACATTTGAAAGCAAGTACAACCCAGATCGTTCATACATACACTGGCAATGTGACAATGGAAACAAAAAAGTAAAAAGAAAAAAGAAAAAGAAAAGATGTCATCCTGGGGGGAAAACCACAGCCTGTTTTATGTTTTGAGTTGAGTGTTATTTTCAAATCTCAGTCATCCAGAGATTGTGACTCGTAGTGACGTGTAATTGGTTGTGAAAGACAGGAGATGTGCACTTTTAGGTCAAGTGTCACATCACCTATACATCCCAAATGCTAAGGGATGCCTATATGACTGATAGGTACATCAAAGTACTGCGTGAAGGGCAGAATCACATGTAAGATAGCATTCAAATGCAGGCTGCAACATAGAGTACAGTATGGATTCAAATGCAGGTCGCCTTGCATGCAGAGCCGTCCCTACTCCCTAGAGTTTTGGGGGCCCTATGTGAACAATTATTAGGAGGACGTGATGATCAATTAAATGATCAATTAAATGACTAAAACAATGACCAAATAAATAACTAAGAGGGCTATGATTAAATTCCAGTACTAATACAGCAGTCATACTGAGGTAAAAAAAAGAAAAAAACTTAAAAAGAAACTCTGATTGGTTGGGGCCCCTATTAAGGGGAGACACTGCAGGTGAATAGGGTAAAAAAGTTAATGAATAGATATCACAATGAAACTTCCCCAGTTGATTACTTATATTAAGACAAGACTTTTTTGTATTACAAGTTTTCTGAAATTGTATGTTTAAATATGCAAATGAGGCATAATCTACTTAAATATGCACTAATTTGCATATAATTCCAGGACAGAAATCTGAACATTGGATAAAGCCATTTTCAAAATGATAGTTTCATTTTGTTGACATATTAGAGCCAAAGGTTATTACAGAGGGGATTTTGGATATCTCTTTTTATCACTCCATAAATCAGAAAATACTCCATTCAGTCCATTTTTATGGTAAAATTCCATATTTCGCCATGTTTTTAGGAATAAAATGTGATATAAATCAGGGTATGAATGCGATATCAACAAACCCTTCTGTAAATACCTTCAGAACATAGATATGAATAGAACTGGACGTTTTGGTGTATGTGAGTGCTACTGAAGTGGAGATTTCTGGCTCAGAGTATGAGGAAAAACTCTTAAAACTCATTTTTGGGAAAACGCATTCAAAGTTCTGTATTGTAAAATGCCATACTTTTTTTTTTTAAACAGATATTTACAAACACAATACATAATCAAACCATTAGTAATAGACAACCTAAACACATGTCTGATAACTCAATAATAATAATAATGATGTTATTGAACTGAACAGAACTACACACAGGCTACAAACAGTGTAGTACAGTGTAGTACCCCCTAATAGGCAAAAAATATTTGAATAGATATCACTATGAAACTTTCCCAATTTGTTATGTACATATAAACTAAGAAAAAATATATTGCAAGTTTTCAGAAATTTATGTTTATATATGCAAATGAGGCACTTCCCCATTAAATATATGCACATTTATGGATGCAATAAGGCAAAATGATGTAAAATAAACAACTAAATGTGTGTTATTGACGTTTTATTGTCACTAGTTTCATAGAAGACATGTTTAGGAAGCAAAATTTAACAAAATCTCAAAATCAACAAAAAAAGTATATTTGACTATTCACCTGCAGTGTCTCGCCTTAAGGAAAGCTGGGCCATAAGCGCCGTGCCTGGACTGCCAAGTGGATAGAACGGCCCTGCCTGCATGGGAAACTGCAGCCAAAGCTCGCTAGGCATTTTAACCAACGGGGAAAAAAGCAATTCTAAAAAAAAAGAAAACTGTCAAAGCACTCAGAGAACTGCAAAGCCCCTGTGTGTCCCTCAGTGCCTAAGCCCCTGTAGGTGATAATGGTCTCTTAGTAACTTGTATACATTATGCTAGCTATGGATCCATCATGGTCTCACCACAGCCCCACTGAGCATTCTGGCTTTTGCTTCATGGTTTTATCTAGAACTGTTATGAACAGTTCTCCCAGGTTTTTATGAGTCTCAACTAGGGGGTGGTCCGGAGGGGGGCTGTGCACCCTGTCCGGGAGGCAAAGCAATTCGGGAGGCAAATAAAGAAAGTAATTTGCTGTAATATCCTGCAATTTCAATAAAATAGCAAACACAAGGGTACGTTCCAAATGCTATTATTTATTTAAGTACAGTGTATAAGGTTGCACAATAGTTTAACGTTAACACATGGCCCTGAACAGTGATGCAGTGAATGAACAGGGATGCAGTGAATGAACAGTGATGCAGTGAATGAACAGTGATGTAGTGAACAGTGATGCAGTGAATGAACAGTGATGCAATGAATATAAGTCTGACGAGTCATGGTTCACCCATCACAGGGCGGCGGCCAACTCCTCTTTACCTCAACCTGACCTGCATGACACAGACATCTTCCTGCTGAAGACCAGCCAGGCGGACTGCTTCCCAGAGGAACTTAAATGTCTCCGATCTGGTGGACGCTCTCGCCACCTGGACACCTCTTGTTCCACTGACATCCACCCCATAGTCCTCGATCCTGGCCATGCAGTGACAAAACTCCTCATCAAGGATGTGGATGCACGCCTACTCCACTCAGGGCCCGATAGGGCCTTCGCAGAGATCAGGCGCTAGTATTGGGTCCTGTGGGGAAGACAGGCCATTAAGCATCATCAGAGGACCTGCACAGGATGTAGGAAGTAGAGGTGGAAGCCGGTGGTTCCAATGATGGCAGAATTACCTCCTGCCCATTTGCGGCCCCCTTAAGCCGCCATTATGTGTCGTCAGACATCGCGGATCCGGACCCTGTGACAACAAACAGGTTGCTGATGGGGCGGCGGGACGCCTCCCTGCCACAAGTGTTGTACGCTCCGGACCCGACCGTCGCAAACAATGATGACAATCCAGAGACCTCCATAGCCACTTAGGGAATTTAACTTTTACATAATAGCCATGCTATTCTGGGGCGGCTGTTGTAAATTCCCCACTATTTGTTATACTGTGTATTATTATTTCCATTCAGGCACTTCTTTGGACAGCCCAGGGGTATTATTAGTCCTAGTCAGGCATCTCTCTGGACAGCCCACGGGTCCTTAGTCTGGTCATTAAATACAGGTGGTGAATTGCCAGCACCTGTGTATCCATTGCAGAGTGAGTTCCTGAGGAAGTAAGTTACCAACAGCCTCCAAATGTAGTGCCTGTTGTTTATGTTATATAAATGTCATATGTAGCCTCCATTGTGTTTTGTTAAGATGCTGTGACTTGTGTATATGATTATGACTTGGGGTTTGCTGCTTTGTGTTGTGTTTGGTTCGTGCTGCTAATTGAGCTAATGCTAGCCAGCTGGTTATGCTAGCATATTTCCATTAACATTGGCTCGGTTGGCCGCATGGACCGGACATGGCACGGAGTAGCAACTAGTCGTGGTCATACATATAGGTCACCTAACGACCTAATGCAGGCAGTGTATAATGCATAATACATATGACCTTTACCTCTGCTAATATGCTATAGCATCTCTTCAGTTGTGTGTATTCTGGATGCCATTGCATCCTGCTAATTACTTGCATTTGTTCTGTTTATCTGTTACAGAAACCACTCGCTCAATCACTCTGAAATACCTCTGAAATACCAATCACTCTGAAACTCACTCAATCTCTTATTGTTTCATCCAGTCTTACAACCTGGATGGAAATCACTCTTGAGATATCACTCATTCACTCATTGTTTCATCCAGCCTTACAACCTGGATGGAAATCACTCTGAGAAACCTCATCATCCTCTGATCCTTGATACAAACATTAAACTACAAAGGACTGTTCTGAGTCTGTGTCCACTCTCTGACCGGGGTTGTGCTGTTTTGGATAAAGTGGCTCCAGCAAACAACACTACAACATATCTTCAATCAATAGTGATTCTATATTGGACTATGGATTATGACTGAAATGTTGTGTTTAGAGCTGCACACAGAGGTTTTCAAAGGTACAAGAGACAGAAGGGCTGCCAGTTGTCGCCAAGGATATACCATTTGACCAGAGGCGAGGGAGGGAAGAAAGTCCAGGTTGTTGATTGGATACTGCAGATAATAGGATCGCTTGCTGATGGGTTGAACCTGTGAATGTTAGGAAACTGCTTCTAGAAAAAGTCAGTAGACTGACGGTGGAGGAAGGGTTCCTGCTTTAGTGTATGAGCGCTGTACATTATTTCATTAACAATGTTGTATTTGGGGCAACAGTGGCTCGGGAGGTAGAGTAGTCGTCTGGCAATCCTCCTGGGCAGCGTGTCGATGTGTCCTTGAGCAAGACACTTAACCCCTAATTGCTCCTGATGAGCAGGTTGGCACCTTGCATGGTTGCCGTCGGTGTGTGAATGTGTGAGGGAATGGGTAAAATTTGAGTAACAAAATTGTAAAGCGCTTTGGATAAAAACACCATATAAAAAAAGCAGCCATTTACCAAAAGCAGCCTTATTTGTTTAATTTTACTTTTAACAATGTACTGTATGCTGATGATACTAATGTTTATGTAAATACTATGTGCTGCTGAGACCAAGGACCACAATGGAAATAAGTCTGTGCCCTTTTTGTGCCATCCCTGATCCTTTTAGGATGCATGACTTTGTGTTTCAATAATTGTAAAATAAACTAACTAGGTTCTTGATTTTATTTTTATTTAACCAGGCAAGCAATTAAGAACAAAAAGCAGCCTGTCCAAAAAGCAAAGGCCGTTTGTGGGAAGGGGGGGTGGGAGGCTGCAACAAAAACAAGGTTATGTACAAGTAAATAAAATACAAAATGACAGTAGCAATAGTATACAAGGACAACAATAAATAAGGGGGAGGAGAGAATAGTCTTGAGGGCTATGCGTGTGATTGGGAGACAGTCAGCAGGTGCAACAGTCATGATGCACCTGTCAACCTACACTTTCGTAACAGATAAGAAACGCTCTGTTATGCAAGATCGCGATGTGAATTTAAATGCTAGAACTACAGTTTTCACGCTGCAACTCTTTTGGGACAATTCGTTTTGTAGCACCCATTTATTGCAGTTCACCTCATATCAGTAAGGTTTTTCATTTTTCCGTTATAATTTATTTACATTAGACTGGCAGTTTTGTTGAATTCACATGTGGATATGAAATTATATATTTTTTTAAATACAAAGCGTCTTTGAGCATCTGGAAAAGCCGATGTATTATTAGTGAACTACTTTTTCAAAGAAGCTTTAGTTCACAAAATGACAGCAAAACGGGGGGGGGGGGGAGAAGCGTTCAGCAACACTGTGTACAGTCAGGTGATTGAGTTGCCCCCTACCTGCGTTGAGCTGCAGCGCTAAAAAGGTACAACAGGGCTCTGTGGAGGAACCATTGTACTCCCCAGACTGAAAGTATAATGGAGCTCTATGGAGAAGCCATGGCACTCCCCAGACTGAAAGTATAATGGATCTCTATGGAGAAGCCATGGCACTCCCCAGACTGAAAGTATAATGGATCTCTATGGAGAAGCCATGGCACTCCCCAGACTGAAAGTATAATGGATCTCTATGGAGAAGCCATGGCACTCCCCAGACTGAAAGTATAATGGATCTCTATGGAGAAACCATGACACTCCCCTGACTAAAATTATAATGGGGCTCTATGAAGAAATCATGACACTCTCCTGACAAATAGTATAATGGAGCTCTATGGAGAAACCATGGCACATGGCACTTTCAAACGAAAACAGCTGACGGTTGGATGTAATTTAGCCAAATCGGCATGGCTGCGAGTGTGAGTCTTTCACCTTTTACATATCCAGCTTTGGCATGGATTGATTGTTTAGATCGCTAGCATCGCTAACAAATGCAAATATATTGTAGTCTGCCCCGTTCTGACCAGGACTATGTGCACACTGAGTCTGACGTGGACGAGAAACCCCGCATGACTATGACCTCAAATCTTTTCTTTTCCCCAGAACCATCCCTTGAGCTCACTGGTTAAGATTATGAGCTCAAGGAAAACATGGCTGAGGACGTGTTAAAAGGGTCACGTTTAGTCCCGAGAGGACGTGTTAAAAGGGTACCGTTTAGTCCCGAGAGGCCTCACCTCCTCTGGGCACGGTCTCCAGGTTTAGTCCCAAGAGGCCTCACCTCCTCTGGGCGCCGTCTCCAGGTTTAGTCCCGAGAGGCCTCACCTCCTCTGGGTGCCGCCTCCAGTCCTCGAGCCCCCGGGACGAAAACCTCCAGTCGCCGTTGTTCGGTGAGGCATCGATGCGGAGAGAGCGCCTATCTAAATGTTTTCAGAGCATTTTCTTTCCCTACTACTTCCTTTATTTATTTCCTCCTCTGGCAGTTTGGCCAATCAGAGTGGCCGAGTCTAGGTCACTTCATTGTGAGGCCAAAGCCAACAAAGGAACGGGTCTCTGATGAGACTAACTCCACCCATCGTCTCTATTCCACCCCCTTCATGATCTCATTGTGTTCCTGGACGAGGGGGCATTATGACCTGACCTGTTTACCAGGGATAAGTGACCTGTTTAGATGGTAGTCAAGGACAGTGGAGGGCCTCAGACAAAGTGCATTGTGTGCATAGCGGCTGGGTCTAAACACTGGAGCGGCTGGGTCTAAACACTGGTGGGGCTGGGTGTAAACACTGGAGCGGCTGGGTAGTGTAGAGGTCTAAACACTGGTGCGGCTGGGTAGTGTAGAGGTCTAAACCTGTGTCGGTGCAGTTAGCCCTCACTGGCTAGGGGTGCTGCCCCCCAGCATCGCCGAAGGCAGAGCCCGGCCAGGCCTCCACCTGACCCGGTGCGGTTAGCCCTCGCTGGCTAGGACCACTGCCTTCCACCTCCAGCCAAACTAGCTCCCCTCAGCTTCCAACCTGGGCCCAGGCCGGCTCATTTCTCCATCTGCCATGCTGTGGTTCATCTTGTTTTATCTGCTGCCAATCCGTCTGTCACAGCCATCATCCACCTCCATCTGTTCCAGTTCTGCTTCAGCCACGGCGCTACGCTACACAAGCATGCAACTCCTCCGTCTAAACCGCCAAACGCCTCCGCCTATGGAATTCATCATATCATTAAAAAACCCTTATATCCATAGAGGCTCCCGTCGCAAGTTTATTCATAAAACCACCACTCCAAACAACATCCCATCTCTGTGGTCTGTGCCAACTTCTTTTCATTGTACTGTACTTGTGCTGTATAATGACAATACATTTGAATCTAATGTAGGCTAATCTAAAATAACGTGCATTCAATGTGATATACATAATACATATTGCTGAATAGGTGCTTATTTGAAAGTAAAACTGAAATATGACATCTTGGGGGGGGGTGCTAAAGGTGAGCGATAAAGTGGCAGTCAGGAGAATGAGGCTGGCAGGTCACTGCCAGAGACACCATGAGATGCCAACCAGCAAATTTGTGCTGTGGGAACCAACACACGGGCATCGATCACGAGGACGTCCCATGTTAATCTACGTGGACGTACTCAGGAGAGATGTGGGAACAGAAAGCACCGGCGAGCTAGCCAGATGCATGGAGGATCGGGATGACTGGAAGCACCGATGGAGGGCCCGCCCGAGGACGACCTAGATAGATGGTCCAAGCGAGGCAGACGGTTACTCTGTTAGCGTAAATGGAGGTACGGTGAGGGCCCCTCCCATCTAAATCTAGCCTCTCTCATCTAAATATGGCCCCTCCCATCTAAATCTGCCCCCTCCCATGTAAATCTGGCCCCTCCCATCTAAATCTGTCCCCTCTCATCTAAATATGGCCCCTCCCATCTACATCTGGCCCCTCCCATCTACATCTGGCCCCTCCCATCTAAATCTGTCCCCTCCCATCTAAATCTGTCCCCTCATCTAAATATGACCCCTCCTATCTAAATATGACCCCTCCTATCTAAATATGGCCCCTTCCATCTACATCTGGCCCCTCCCATCTAAATCTGACCCTCAAGCCCAGCAGGGCACATGTTACCTTCATCCACTGGTGAGTTTGATGTTTCACGGGGCGACGCAGAGGCGGACGGAGCTGATGTGAACCAGCAGGGGGCCGCGCGCGCCGCTTCACCGTCTGCCATTAGGAACGCGCGGCATCAATATTTCAGGGCCTCCCAGGAGTGCGCCGCTGATCCAACCCGCTTTGACATATTGACATATAAGACAAGCTAATGGCTGCTGTAACTGAGGGGTACAATTCCCTGACTGTATTGTTAGATATGATATTTAATACCACTACCTCATGTACTTTAACTTCTGGCCACCCAGTACAAGATATAAGTATGATGAACACTTTCCCACCTGATGAAACGAATCCACACAAATGTACCAAATCGAAGGTTTAATACAGCAAAAGGTGTATACAACGATCACTTAATTACATTTATGATTTGAAATATGAAATATGCACTTTTATGGCAAATGAGTATTCGTAGGTAAATCAACATTGAATGTCCAATCTCTGGTTACGCAGGGAGTAAGTATACAACCTGGAATATTTAGGAAACGATAGCGATGGTACTTAGATGATTATAGCTGGATACACTAAGGGGGGGGGGGGGGTCCCGCTGGTTGTAAGACAGTAGGAGGGGGGGGTTAGAGAAGCCGCTGGCGGTATCCCATCTGGCCGACGGTGTCTTGGGAGAATCCAAAGTCTTGGACACGGTGCCCACAGAACCTCGGTCCGCAGACGAATACAGCTGGACCCTCTGTGGACGGTAGCTGCCGGTCCACAACGGAGAGACGTGAGGCGACCTCACTGGTGTAGAGCGCCGTCTCACCTGGAGTCCTCTCCGGGGGGTAGTTCCAACACTCCGCAGTGTTGGCCTTTATCCATGGAATAATCAAAGCACACAAAGCATAATCCAAGCCGTGGAAGGCTCGCCGTCGTCCGGGTAGAGTAATCCAATATACAGGTCCAGTCACTCTTGGCCCGGAGCTCCTCGGATGCAATCACCACTAGGGGTCTGACCAGCCTGGTTAAGCGTCCAGATAACGTCAGGAACGATGGGGGTACTGATAACTTTATAACTCTAACCGACACGATGCACCATACATAAATAGACTATTATTAGCTTAATAGAATACGTCCAACTCGACGGTATAGTGCCAAACTATGACTATTCAACTATTAATCTACACGATATCTCAATGCCTATTCTGGGCCAAGTAGGCCTTACTACACCACACGTGCATCGTGGGGAGGCTTTGCGTCTGTCACTCTGTTGGAGGGTAAAGAACTGGACTAAAAAGAAGTTCTACTTTACTTGCGCCATATATATATGCGCTATGAACAAATAGTACCATTCGTATTTCGCCCGACATATTCCTGCGCGGAACCGGGGCTTGCCACGACATGTTAGGCGGCACGATTGAACTTGGACCTAGGGGTATGGCAACCTGGCGCCAGGTTCTCGTCCAATGGTAGAATGAAACTATTATGGGCTGTTTAGTAGACTAAAGGGATATTCAATGCATATTGTACAAGGAATATACAGGGGATATCAAACGATATACAAATACAATTAAATATATATATATAAATAAATATACATATTCGGTTTAATCTGATCCTTCACAACAGCCGCCCCCTAATTAGTCCCACCTAATTAGCTAAGCAGAGACAGATTAACCGCACTGTCTACCACTCAAGGTGCGCTGTAAGGGTCAGTCAACTCACAAAGTCATGGGGTCATGGTCATCATCGATAGTATCTGGGAGTCGGGGCAGTTCTATGAGCCTCGCCACGGGACGTGTGTAGGTGCGCCCTTGGACGAGTACTTCAGCTGCTCGGACCTTGCCATCGGCACCGGTGATCACTTTGCTTACGCGGCCAGCCGGCCACATAGCTCTGGGTAGTGACTGGTCAATAATCATGACGACTGTTCCTTCCGTCAAATTGTCTCTCTCTTTTACCCACTTCTGGCGGGTCTGTAGAGACGGTAGGTAGTGAAGTAGGAAGCTGCTCCAAAACTTGTCAGCTAGTACTTGGCTGTACCTCCACATTCTTCGGCCGTTCGCTTCTTCGGGCCTGTACATTGTCTGGGGTAGCGCGGGGTCCAGCCGCCCCATTAGGAGTGTGTTGGGGGTGACTGGGTCGACATCTGCTACATCACTGGAGACGTAACCGAGGGGCTTTGAGTTCAATACTCCCTCGATCTCCGTGAGGACTGTCATTAGGACTTCCTCCGCCACAGTCTGGGCTCCAAGTACGGCGTACAGGGCTGTCTTTATAGAACGTACTTCTCGTTCCCAGGTTCCACCGAAGTGGGGTGCGTTCGGGGGATTAAACTGGAAGTCAATCTGGGCTGGAGCGAGGTGGGTCTTAAGTTCTGGGCCCATAGCTTGGAAGCTCTCTCTCAGCTCTCTTTCTCCGCCTTTGAAGTTGGTCCCGTGATCAGACAACAATGTAGACTGTTTTCCCTTCCGTGATGTGAATCTCCGGAAGGCCATAAGGAATGAGTCTGTGCTCATGGTCGGAAGGAGCTCGATATGTATCGCTCTGGTGGTCATGCATTTGAATACAATACCCCACCGCTTCTCGGTGCCTCTTCCTCTCTTTATATACAACGGGCCAAAGCAGTCCATGCCTGTGGAGTGGAATGGCTTGTCGCCGATTCGGAGGCGACAGGGGGGTAAGTCAGCCATCCGTGGTATGCTGGGCTGCGCGCGCCACTTACGGCAGTCTAGACAGGTTCGCTGGAAGCGCCGTACTGCTTCTCTCCCTTGCAATATCCAATAACGACGTCTGATCTCCGCGAAGACTCTCTCTGCTCCTGCGTGGTGTACATCCTCGTCGTATTTCTTTATGATCAGCTCTGTGACCTTGTGTCGGCTGTTCAAGACGATCGGGTGCTTAATGTCATCTGGTAGATCGGGGGCTCTCCGCAGGCGACCACCCACTCTGATGAGATTATGGGCGTCACTCTCTGGTGCCAGGTGAATCAGTCTGCTGTCTGATGGGACGGGGTTTCCTCCCTGTAGACCGTCTAGCTCATCGGGGAACGAGTCTCTCTGGGCTCGTTGTAGTAGAAGAAGTTCTGCTTCTTCGTAGTCAGCTGCTGACATGTCAGTGGTGGACTGAATCTCTGGGTGGTGCCGCAGGAATGTTTTTTGCTGCGCACTCTCTAGGGTAATGCAGTCATCTATGTTGGGGTCTGTGGAGGCGACAGTGCTCAGTCCACAGAACATAGGTTTCTTGTTCTCAGCCTCCTCGTTACTTGCTTCCCTCGGGGTGGGCGTAGGCCAATCTCCTTCCGGGAGCTTGAGGAATGCTGGTCCGTCACTGTAGATGTTGCGACGGGTTAGGTCATCCAGAGACATTCCCCGGGTGATGACGTCAGCTGGGTTGTGTTTGGTGTCCACATACCGCCAGCTTGCTTCTTCTGTTAACTCTTGAATCTCGGTGACTCGGACTCCCACGAAGACTTTGTATCTGCATGAATCGGACTTGATCCATGTGAGTACTGTCGTGGAATCTGACCACAAGATTGTTCTATGCACCGGGATGGTGAGTTCACGTTGGATTAACGTGGCTAGATGCGCTCCTGCGAGGGCTGCGCAGAGCTCTAGACGTGGGATAGATTGTTGCTTACGTGGGGCTATTCTTGAGCGGGCCAGGATGAAAGCAGTGTGTATCTTTCCTCCCATCTCTTGGGCACGCAAGTAGGCCACCGATCCGTAGGCTACTTCGGAGGCGTCGCTGAAGACGTGTAGCTCAATTTCGCATGTCTCTGGCCTCACTGTGGATGGGAAGTAGCTGCGGCGTATATTGACACCTGGGAGTGAGCGGAGTTCCGTCTCCCACTCTCTCCATGTTGAGGCAAGGTGTGCGGGTATTGGGTCGTCCCAGCCCTGGTCCTTGTCCCATAGTGCTCGTACAATCATCTTTGCCCTGGTGGTGTAAGGTAGAATACATCCCAACGGGTCATATTGTCTGGCGAGTGTTCTGTACACACTCCGTCTGGTGGTCGGTATCGCCGCCGACCTTCCCTGCTCTGGAGCCAAGGGTTTGTGTCTATAGTGGAGCGAGTCTGTTTTGAAGCGCCAGACTAGTCCTAGTGTCATTTCTTGGGCTTCTCCTGGGATTGTCGCCATCCAGGTCTCGCTGCTGGCAGCCTTGTCCGCGGAGGAGAGGCTGCGCAATACGTGCGGGTCACTGCTGGCCCACTGCCTGAGATCAAAGCCGCCTTTGATCAGGGAGGCGCGTAACTTGATTAGGAGAGCCTCGGCTTCTTCTTGAGTCGAGACACTTTGTAAACAGTTGTCCACGTAGAAACTGTTCTTCACACTGTGTTGGACCTCTTCATCTGCTGCTGGGTCCTCTGCGACGTGTTTCTGTAGTGCAAATGTAGCACAGCACGGGCTGCATGTGGTTCCGAAGGGGAGTACTTCCCACTGGTAGATGGATGGGTTCTCATCTCCGATCTTCTCTCTCCATAGGAACCGTAGCAGAGGCTTGTCCTCCTCTACTAGTCTCACCTGCAAGAACATCCCTTTGATATCCCCGCTTATAGCCACCTTGTCCTGGCGGAAGCGCAGTAGCACGCCTAGTAGGGAGGGGCCGAGTGTGGGGCCGGGCAAGAGCTCTTTATTCAGATTTTGGGATCCGATCTGGTAGCTGCAGTTAAACACAATGCGATCCTTGCCGTTGTGATGGACCTTGTGATGCGGCACGTACCATGATTCGGTCGTCTGATCGGCCTCTTTAATGTCAATCTTTGTTACGTGTCCCGCTGTGATTAGCTTCTCAATCTCAGCTCGGTACACACTCTCTTGAGCGGGGTCTTTGGCTAGGCGCCGCTCTGTGTTCAGTAGATAGCGCTCCGTGGCGTCTTTCTTTGCGTGAAAGGTGGGCATTCCCTCTCGCCTCAGGAGTGGAGTTGCGTATCTCATCACTCCGCCGACTGTGACTCTCTTTGTCCCCTGCTCGAGTAGGTTGATGGCGTAAATGTCTTCTTTAGAGCGAATATCTTTCTTTTCGTTCTTAAAGGGCATTGTCTCTAGGGTCCATAGCCTCTCGACATGCTGCAGGAGAGTGGTGTCTTCTTCTGTCGTTCTGGAGTGGAAGCAGCTAGTGGCTGCTGTTCGGTTGAGAGATTTAGCGAGGGGGCCTTGTAGGGTCCACCCTAGGCGGGTCTCGACTGCTGCAGGACAGCCTCGGGGGCCTGTATGGACCCGGTCAATCGGGACTATGAGTTCTGCATGGTCGGAGCCTATCAACAGGGTCGGGGTAGCGACGTCTATGAGCGGGATAGGTAATTGGCGCAGGTGCACATATTTATCCATCAACTTGGTGACAGGGTAGGTGTACTGCGATAGTCCTATTTCTTGGCTGGTGAAAGCATTTGTGATCTTGTACCGTCGCTCTGGCTGCCCGTTGGCTGCGATGGTGAAGGAGACATTCTCGCCCTTTATCGTCTTTAAATCTCTTCTTATTGTCCGAATCGTCATTTCGTTCTTGCTCCCCCGCAGTCCCAACTGGGTCGCAGCGGAGGCGAGCAGAAGGGTCTTCTCTGACCCGTCATCAAGGACGGCGTAAGTGTCCATGACTTTATCTTGGTAGCTCAATGTCACACGGACTACCTTTAAGAGCACTTGGGCTCCGCTGCTGCTGGCGGGGTCAATGTACATGACACTTGCCTTGGTGCCGCTCCGTGGTGCAGGTATAGGCCGTCTTCCGTTACTTTCGTGTAGTATATCTAGATGGGCTCCATCGCACCGGCTGCACCTTTTCTTTAGGCGGCATTCGGCTGCCATGTGGGGCCGCGCACATCGATAACAGCGCCGGTTGGACTTTATCCATTGACTCACTTCTTCTGCATTCATCTTTGTGAATAGGTCACATTGTGACAGCCAGTGTTCTTTCTCACAGTAGGGACACGCTATCTTCCACTTCTCTTTTCTTGAGGGGGTGCTGTGACTCTTACTGCTCGGTACTGACTCTGATTGGTGCATGACAGTCACCGATCTTCTTCCATCATTTATTCTCCTGGGTCCCTCTCTGGAGCTTGGCGTGCTCCGCCCGAAGGTGTCCAGTCGTAAGCTGCTGACTTCTCTCGCCAGGAAGTCGGCTAGATCAAGGAGGGATGGCTCGGGGCCGTTGGGATCCCGGTAATCCCTCTGCCGCCTAAAGCGCTCCTGTCTTGCGGGTGGCAGCTTCTCCAAAATCCTCTCGACGTTAGAGTTGGCGTATAGCTCATGCATGCCCTTCTCCCGTTGCGCTCCCAGCATCCCTACCAGGGACTGCACTTTGATTGACAGGTCGTCTAGTGAGCGATTGTCTGTGGCTGGGGGTAGGCGGTCAATATGCCTTATCTCCTGGATTACGTAATCCCATATACGTCCATATCTCTGATCCAGCGCTGCAAGGGCCGCTGTGTATGGGGTCGAAGAGGTAGCATAGGCTAGCGCTATATTGTGCGCTCGCGGTACTTTCAGGTGCTTCAGTAATATTGCATACTTGTGGCGTTCATCAGCGACATCCACCATCATTGTCTCTAAGCACATCCGGAGCTCCGTGTACTGTGCTCGACTCTCATAGGCGAAGTCTGGGAATGACGGTGTGGCATTGTATGACGCCGTGGATGGCTGATACATCGGCGAGCGTTGGGGGAGAGACCTCCTGGGCGAGTCCCCTCTTGCGCCTCGCTGTGGGCTGGTACTGGCAGGGTACCATGGCCCGCTGGTCCAGGTGCTGTTCCTCGGGGCTGGTCGTGCGTCGTGCTCACCCGTGAATAGAGTCGGGGGTCTGTAGCGCAGCGCCGCGGGGGTATAGCCTGGACTGTATGGGACCTCCTGGTCCGGTGGAGTACTGTGCTGTCGTCGGGCTTGGTTCTCCTCCTCTCCCTCTTCTTCCTCTATCAGATCTTCCAGATCCTGTAATCGTTTATTTAGCTTCTCCGCAGTGTATGCCGCTCCTTCCTTGTAGCTGGGTCTCGCTTGGACCGGTATGGGAAGGGGGTCTGCGGGGGGTCTAGACTCGGTCTGTTGGTCAAGTTCAGGGTCGCTTGCTCGTTGAGGAGACGCTGCTCTTGACTGTTGTCTCGACGAGTTCCTTGAACCCCTAGCGGAGGGAGAGGGTGTTGTCCTTTTGATCAGCTGCTCTATTAGTTGCGCTTGTAGTCTGTCGCGCTCTGCGTCTCTTTGGGCACCGGCAGCGGCACGCTGGGCGTCGGCCCGGTCTCTTGCCATATTCTCTTCTGTCTGGAAGCGTCGCATCTCCAGGCGTGTGCGCTGTTCTTCGCTCCGTTGCTGTGCTTGGAGGTGTTCGCGCTCGCTAAGCATCTGCGCTTGGAGTCGGTCGCGTTCGGTAGAGGCTGTCAGGCTGACGAGGAACGCCTGTTGTAGTATCCTCTCCGCTTCGTTGGGGGAAGGCGGTAGTGGAGGTGAGCCGCTCCTGCGTGAGCCGCTCCTGGGGGTACTCGTTGGGGAGTCCTGGAGCTCTAGTTCCTCGGCGCTCTCCTCCTCTTCTTCCGTGCAGAGTTCTCTCTCTGTAGGGTTGTCTTCCTCCCGGGGCTGGTCGGGGACTACTTCTTGGGTAGTGGCGGGGGGTAAAGGCATGTCAATTCCCTCCTGGTCCCCACCGTGAGCTTGGTCAGTTACATTAGGACCTGCTAGGGCCTCTGTGGTCGGGGAAACCTGGTCGTTAAGGTCAGACATAATTTTACTTTCTACTTCTACCGCGTTTACCGTTTGTCGAAGGCTAGGTAGTTGACTGACAGTGTAAGCCTCTAAGTACTGAGGTGTCTGTCGTCTGCGCCGCGGGCGTTCTAGGTTAGGAGGATCGTTTCGTGGAGTGTTCATCATAGGCCATTTCGATATTAATAACACTATATTAATATTACACTAGTTACCCTCCGGCTCGAAGGACCAATTGTAACTGAGGGGTACAATTCCCTGACTGTATTGTTAGATATGATATTTAATACCACTACCTCATGTACTTTAACTTCTGGCCACCCAGTACAAGATATAAGTATGATGAACACTTTCCCACCTGATGAAACGAATCCACACAAATGTACCAAATCGAAGGTTTAATACAGCAAAAGGTGTATACAACGATCACTTAATTACATTTATGATTTGAAATATGAAATATGCACTTTTATGGCAAATGAGTATTCGTAGGTAAATCAACATTGAATGTCCAATCTCTGGTTACGCAGGGAGTAAGTATACAACCTGGAATATTTAGGAAACGATAGCGATGGTACTTAGATGATTATAGCTGGATACACTAAGGGGGGGGGGGGGGGTCCCGCTGGTTGTAAGACAGTAGGAGGGGGGGGTTAGAGAAGCCGCTGGCGGTATCCCATCTGGCCGACGGTGTCTTGGGAGAATCCAAAGTCTTGGACACGGTGCCCACAGAACCTCGGTCCGCAGACGAATACAGCTGGACCCTCTGTGGACGGTAGCTGCCGGTCCACAACGGAGAGACGTGAGGCGACCTCACTGGTGTAGAGCGCCGTCTCACCTGGAGTCCTCTCCGGGGGGTAGTTCCAACACTCCGCAGTGTTGGCCTTTATCCATGGAATAATCAAACCACACAAAGCATAATCCAAGCCGTGGAAGGCTCGCCGTCGTCCGGGTAGAGTAATCCAATATACAGGTCCAGTCGCTCTTGGCCCGGAGCTCCTCGGATGCAATCACCACTAGGGGTCTGACCAGCCTGGTTAAGCGTCCAGATAACGTCAGGAACGATGGGGGTACTGATAACTTTATAACTCTAACCGACACGATGCACCATACATAAATAGACTATTATTAGCTTAATAGAATACGTCCAACTCGACGGTATAGTGCCAAACTATGACTATTCAACTATTAATCTACACGATATCTCAATGCCTATTCTGGGCCAAGTAGGCCTTACTACACCACACGTGCGTCGTGGGGAGGCTTTGCGTCTGTCACTCTGTTGGAGGGTAAAGAACTGGACTAAAAAGAAGTTCTACTTTACTTGCGCCATATATATATGCGCTATGAACAAATAGTACCATTCGTATTTCGCCCGACATATTCCTGCGCGGAACCGGGGCTTGCCACGACATGTTAGGCGGCACGATTGAACTTGGACCTAGGGGTATGGCAACCTGGCGCCAGGTTCTCGTCCAATGGTAGAATAAAACTATTATGGGCTGTTTAGTAGACTAAAGGGATATTCAATGCATATTGTACAAGGAATATACAGGGGATATCAAACGATATACAAATACAATTAAATATATATATATAAATAAATATACATATTCGGTTTAATCTGATCCTTCACAACAGCTGCCATAGCGCTCTCTCTGGAGTCGCCGCCCACAACACACACACAAGTGGGGCGGGGATCAAACGTTAAACGGCGGGAGAGGAGCGCGGAGCAGGAGTCCTCCCTCCGTGACGCGTACACATGATATCAAACACGACGAGAGGAGCGTACATAGATCGAAGACTCTCTGCCATGCTCACCGGGATAATATATATTTCGTATTCATTTATGTAGAGGTGTAGTACAGTGTCTACTAAGATAAGATAAGAGAAGAGAAGATATTCCTTTTTTGATCCCTTGGGGAAATCCGGGCATCGTCGCAGCATGGGGGAGGGGAGGTACAGGTATGGGCAGGGTAATAGAAGAAAGATATAAATATAGGCAATACAATTAAGAGGAAAAATATGAGAAACAGCCCCAATAAATAATAAACAGTGTAAACAACATAATTTACTATAATAATTATGAGAAAGTAAACAGTGTAATCAAAGGCGCAGATGGTCTGTTACAATAAATATGGGCAATAAAGAACTAGAATCTGAATATATACTATGAGTAAAGTAAAGTAAACAGTATACACAGGTGCAGTATACACAAGGTACCCTAACTGGCATGATATATTTAAGCATTACATCACACGCAGGAGTGGTTTGTGACCAATAAACCATGCCTAGGGGTGGTCGTTAGACCCCCCTAGGCATGGTTTATTGGTCACAAACCACTCCTGCACGTGGTGTAAAGCTTTTATACAACTGCCAGATTCATCCAACCTTATTTCTATACAATAAACACACATTAATCGAAGATTTATTGAAAAAACCATCTGCCAGAAAAAGTAGTTCCCACAACTACAAAAAAGACAAGTTGCCTCCATGTGGAAGCAGCTTGAAGTGCATCCAACCAAACTAACACATCCAACTGTGTATTATTGGAATGATTGAGAGAAGTTGCCTCATGTGGAAGCAGCTTGAAGTGCATCCAACCAACTAACACATCCAACTGTGTATTATTGGAATGATTGATTGAAAATTTTATTACCAGATGCAGAATGGGTACAATACAGTACGGCTCAATACACACAATTGTTAAGGGAATGCAGACCTACTTTCCATAGAACTTCATTCTTAGATGCTTCTATATAAAGTAGGTAAAACAAATTAAAACGTTTTCTTTGCCCTATAGGAAAAAAACTTTTTCTTCGCCCTATTTTTTTATTTATTTCTTTTAGCCTAAACTTAACCAGTTGGAAACCAGGGGTACAGTAATAAAATTAGCAATCAACCAATCAATCAATTCAATAGACCATGCTCACTTAAAACAGCGCTGCTTCTCTCTCAGTCTGACTCCCCCGCTGTTGCAGACAGGAGTGTGTGTGTGTGTGTGTGTGTGTGTGTGCGTGTGTGTGTGTGCGTGTGTATGTGTGTGTGTGTGTGTGTGTGTGTGTGTGTATGTGTGTGTGTGTGTGTTTGTGGGTACGCCAGCGTCGGACAGTGTGAGAGAGAACGCTGCAGTCAGTAGAAAGAAGGAAGTAGAAATTTAAATCAATCAATTAATCTATCAATCAAACCGCGATTTTTCTTTTGTTCTAGATTGACTCAAGACCCATCAATTACATCATCCAACATTGTTTAAAATACTAACACATTCCCCTTGACAGAATCGCTTCATATTTAGTCGTTATGGTGCTTTCAACATAACCATTTGTTGTCCGCGATCTTGTTTTCTCCCGGAGTGAGCCGGGGAGGGTTATGTGATTCGGTTGTGGGCGGGTCCTGAGCCCAGGACCGTGGATTGTTGCCAATAAAGACGTGTGAATGGCCAATCAGAATCGAGAAATTTGCATGCCGTTGTATAACATACGTTATACGTTGTAGTCCGTGCAGGTAAGAGTCAGACTAGGTGGCACTACTGTCAGTAGTGCTGCAATTAGGGTTGGGTACCTTTAACATTTGAACCGATACCGGTACCTGTGAATCGATACCGGTACCCGACGGTTACACGGTACCTTTTGTCTGTACTTTAGTGTCTAAAATTGTATCTACCTACCTCAGTTGTAAAAAAAATATTCAAAACCTCTAATAATTTATTATCATTATTATTTATTTAGAACAATTTGTTAATATATATATAATATTACAGTAAGCGTTGTCTACATCTAGCTTTGTAACACTTGCGACAGTTTTCGGCTTGCCATTGCCCAGACTGCTTTGTTGTTGTTGAATCAAGTCAAATCCTAGGCGGGTAGTGTGTGCGTGAACGTTGACGTGAACGTGCGGCACACTTCATAGGTTTCGTTTCGCGGTAAACGAAACGTAGATGTCATCGCAGTGGTGAATCCTTATGGAAGCCAACGGAAGCCATGCCTCCCTAATATTAAAATATGAATTAATATGAAATATGAAATATGAAAAAAAAAAAAATATATATATAATTTTTTTTCATATAGTTTACATTCTTTTTCATCTGTGCATCTGTGTTATAATTTTTATTTTTATTTTTTAAATGTCTCCCTCTTCTCCTTCTCACTCCCTCTAACACACTGTCAGCCTCACTATGCTCACTGCAGCAGGAGAGGAGGCAGATGGTAGGTCTCTTTCTCCAGGCTTCCAGCATTATAGAGTCCAAATCCGATCCTAGCCAATCAGATTCGAGCTGACTGCCACACCCTAAAAGTTTAAAACGGGGCTGTGAGAAGAATCATGAGTGTGGAATCCCCTCTGCACACCTCCCCTCTGCACTCTGAACATTGTATTAACCCGTAACTGTTCCCACGGGCCGAATATTGCCCCGATCCTCGCGAGATTAAATCCACGGGGACCTCTCGGCGTGCCGAAGCTTTTCCTAAATCACTTCCATCATCGAAAACGAGGGGAAAAGGTCGGAAATGTCGCGTGATTTTAAAAACGCTGTATTAAGTGAGCCTATTATGGGATCCACGCGAGCTTTCTATCGTGGAAACATCTGGGCGTCCCGCAACTTTTACTGATTCACATGTAGCCCCTAAAATGCTTAGAAAAGGAAAACAGAAAGCGTGGAATAAACTCGCCGAAATGGAAAAGTGTCCCACGGGCGCGCCGTGATTCCGATCCGCGTGAAAATATTCACGGCCATAGAGGAGACCGTGGGACACCTTTTTGCAACCGAATATATGTCTCGAATTTGCTCCCACGCGGCGCGCAAAATCGCGCAAGGAAAAATTGGACCAAAAATTAACCAATGCTCCAGCAGTATTAATGACCCTGATGTAAACAAGACAAACGTCTTTCTCTGGTCTGCACTGTACCCATTCTGCAATCTGTTAAATAAATAAAAAGAACGTTTGACTGGCCGCCGAGCCATACTGTAGTGTACATGGTGACTGCTTGACTTTAAAAAAAAAAGAAGAAAAAAAAAATTATTAATAAAAATATTTAATAAATTTTTTTTTTTATAATTTTTTTTTGGCTTCCCCTGTTATTTTACCCACGCGACACCACTGTGTCATCGGACTTAAACAAAGAATAATAATTACCGCATTACCGAAATGTGGCACCGGTGGATCTCACGTGATTCGATCGATACCCTTGAAAGTACCGGATTCGGTACCCATCCCTAGCTGCAATGTCAAGGACTCTGTGGCTGGATGAAGCACTGCTTGCTCCTCTGTCAGGACCCAC
>NC_140165.1:53407030-53440787 GCF_963971535.1 Notolepis coatsorum | reverse complement strand
TCTCTCTCTCTCTCTCTCTCTCTCAGCCGTGTGAACACAAACGAACTAAATGACAAGTGCAACAATTGTATCATAATAGTCCCTGTGTCTCCCTGAATCGGAACAAAGCAAACGAACTACAGTGTGAAAACGCCCTTACTTTTTAAACAGCACTGTGCATTATTACACCTACTGTAGACTTCAGTATATTTTTACTGTATTTATTTATTGTATCTTTTATTCTATTTTTATTCTATTTCATTTTATTCTATTCTTAGGCCATTTGTTTTGTTATTCTTATTTGTGACTTGTTCTGTCTAAATGTTTAATGTTGAGTGATTTGCAGTGTCAAATTTCCCTCAGGATAATACATTTCTATTCTATTCTATATCTTTGAAAAAGTCTCCATTTATTCAACACTTCTGAATTCACTGACAAACTGAACTGAACTGACAAAAATAAGGTGCATAAAAAAGCAAACAAAATTCCTCCACAGGCTACTCACCATCATAAGTAGAGAGGCAAGCGGTGTTTGGGGACAGAGTGAAATCTTCTTAAAACACTGCCCCTCCACTCATTCCTGAACTTTTTTGTTAAGTCCTTCTCAAATGCCAACTGAATTAAATTGGCCTTAGTTGCGTCGATGAAGGCGATGTTCTGTAAAGACGTTCTTGAGGGTAGAAAACGAATTCTCACAGAGTGCTGTGCTAGCTTCAGTAGTGTTGTTGTTGATATCAGTGCCCACTAGGGCTGTCCCCGAATAAGGATTTGGATAGTTGACTTTGATTGAAAAAAATAATACAAAAAAAATGTTTTTACCAGGGTGGGCACAGCTGACTCAGTGGGCGGGCCCGGCCCCCTAATGCCCACCCATGGCGCTGGGACTGCAGAGATGTATCAGTGCAACAGCTCACATTTGCTATGTGTAGCTAATGGATGCTGGTCTCCATCTTTGGTGGGTAACTTACATGAATAACTTGTATTTGGGAAAACACTACAACTGCAAACTGTACAACAATTGAGATAGTGATGGAGAAAAACAAGGGTCACTTCCCAACCTTCTTCCATTCCAAAAGTCTACCTTACTGCAACACATGCAGTCAACCACAATTTCCCAGAGGGAAGCAACAGTTGTCATTGTAGGAAAAGAGGGCGGGGGTTTGAGATTGGTCAACCGCCTGGCATCGGAGAGGATGGGGGGAGGGCGGGAAGGGGGGGGGGGGTCACGCAATCTGCCCATCTGCCACTCCAGACGAGCCAAAACGGACTCTCAAACTAATTAAAGTGAGGTGTCGTTTACAACCCTCGGGACTGCTGCCAAATCCTGTCTATCTCTCTGTGTGTGTGTGTGTGTGTGTGTGTGTGTGTGTGTGTGTGTGTGTGTGTGTGTGTGTGTGTGTGTGTGTGTGTGTGTGTGTGTGTGTGTGTGTGTGTGTGTGTGTGTGTGTGTGTGTGTGTGTGTGTGTGTGTGTGTGTGTTGGCCACAGCTCATGGGGCTGTTGCTGGCACAGCGCTGCCGATGCCGCTGGACATGCAAGCCGACTCTCAGTGTCTGTGTGCCGACCCCCTGCTGGGAGCAATAACACTGCCTCAGCTTATGTCCTCCCTGTTATTGGGGCTGGTAGCGGCTTGTGGGTGTAGGCGGTGCCAGGCTGGGTGTAAGGCTGTCCCCGAAGCCTGTTTTTGGGATTCAAACTTTGTCAGGGTTTTTCGAACGTCGGACGTTCGAACCTTTGTTTTTAATTAAAAAAAAAGATTTCTTAAAAAAACTTTTTTTTTAAATAGGCTACATTTGAATTTTTTTATTTGAATTTTTTATAAATATCCTCAAACCAATAAATCCTCAATTTGAATAAAGTGATTAATCTAATTAAATTAGTCTTTTTATTAAATCAACTTTCTTTAATGAATATAACTCAGCAGTTTTTTTTAATACTATAATATTAGTGTAGTCTAATCTTTATCTGTGAAGAAAAATCTGTGGTTTAAACAGAATGAATAGACACATACATTATTTTTATAAAAAAAAAAAAAAATGTATTATTATTTTTTTATGAAAAATATAACATTCGAATGTTGATTTAGAATTCGAATGCCAACGTAACGAACGAACGTTTGAATGTTCGGGCCCAGCCTTAGCTGGGTGTAGGCGGTGCCAGGTTGGGTGTAGGCGGTGCCAGGCTGGGTGTAGGAGGTGCCAGGCTGGGTGTAGGCGGTGCCAGGCTGGGTGCAGGAGGTGCCAGGCTGGGTGTAGGAGGTGCCAGGCTGGGTGTAGGCGGTGCCAGGCTGGGTGTAGGCGGTGCCAGGCTGGGTGTAGGAGGTGCCAGGCTGGGTGTAGGAGGTGCCAGGCTGGGTGTAGGAGGTGCCAGGCTGGGTGTAGGCGGTGTCATAGTTTTGCTTTATTTCACCTTTCTGTGAGGGACAGCTGTCTATTTTTGCTTTATTTCACCTCTCTGTGAGGGATAGCTGTCAATCCCTGGTCCCTGTGGTTGATTGCCTCATGGGTCGGCAGGTGTGTGGGCTTGATTGCACCTGATCCAGTGCAGCTGTGCCTATGGCCATGCCTTGAGTCTATTTAAGTTTGGATCTCGCAGTGTCAACTGCTAATTCATTTCCTAGTGTTGGCTGTTCTTTTGGTCATGCTCATTATATTGAAGTTTAGTCTGATCTCTGATTCAGAGTTTAGCTTTTATAGTCATTCTTAGTTTAGGCTACTCGCTTTATTCTATACATAAACTCCCTTAGTGGAGGTTTATTGTTTTACTTTTTTCAATATAAACTCTGTTATTAGGAGGTGCCCTTGTGGCTTATTTACTTTTATACTATACCTCTTTATTGAGAGTAGTCCTGTTTTTTGGACTTGATTTATTTTCTTAATTTCTCTCTTTGAGACTTCCACCTGTAAAGGATGTTTTGTGTTGTTTAATTTTTCCCCTCTCCTAAAATATCTGCGTAAGCAGTCTAGTCTAGTGGTTGTTCGTTTCACGGATAACTTTAAGAGTCCCTGTTATCTGCTCGTGACCCACACACACACACACACACACACACACACACACACACACACACACACACACACACACACACACACACACACACACACACACACACACACACACACACCCACAGCCCTCACAGGCGGTGCCAGGCTGGGTGTAGGCAGTGCCAGGCTTCTATGTAGAGTATTTTTCTTTTTTTAAGAATACATCCACAGAGCTTTTAGAAAGGTGCAGAATAAAAGTATAGCTTTCCCTTCCAAAAATATATTGATTAATGATTATCATTTAAAAATTATTTCCATTTCCAAAATGAATGTTGCTCTTTACATGTAGCATGTATCCCCTCCCTACTTGGAAATGCAGTGGAATACACCTGATTGGATAAATGACATGCTGGTGCTCTAGTGCGACATCTAGTGGCTGAATGTTATCTATAGCACTAAGGCAAATTTTCCTTAACCTGTTAATCTGTAGACAGTTTTCGCCTAAAAGGTACATGCCTAAGTAAATGGAAGATTGCTCCACTTCTGCAAGGTCAATTTGCATGTTCTTAATGATCAAAAATTGATACGGGGCACGAGAAAATGCTCACTGAGCTCATTCACCACCTTATTGAGATCATGTGTACAAAAAATCTAAGCAAATGAACCGCGGGAAGATGATTAAACAGAAGGATTTGTAGATACAGTAATTAATGATAATCGACTTTAATTATAAATTCATATTTGACCTTGAACTTGACCTTATTATGGCCAAATCATACATCTATGGATAGGGAAAATGCTCCTCTTTCCAATGGCAGGGTTGAATGTGGATTTAGTCATTTCTTGCGGTTTTTACGATAATTAGCATTTTCAGAGAAATTTGTATTTCCGATAAAACATATAAAACATCGGTAAAAATGAAAATATACAATTTGACTACTGTTTTTGATAGGGTTATGGTCTTTACTCTTGGCTACAAAAAAAATATTTAAAAACATTGACCTCTTAACATCCAAGGGCCCTCATGTGGACGATTCTTTGCCGACCTCTAGTGGCTCTGTGTGCATTTCTTTTAATACAATATATGGATAGAATTAAAGCCCTATCTGTTGCCTGTCGATTGCCCTTTCAGGTGACAAAATCCGTTCAGCGGTTCTCGAGTTACATGCCGATATGTGAGGCGTGCCCCAAAGTACGCAAAAGTACACATTACCATCCCCGACTCCCGGGGCTCTAGCTCCGTCAATCATTTGGCGATCTTTGCACTTTGCACAGGGTTGTAGCCAATGAGTGTGGCTTTCCAATGATACCCCATGATATGATAAACGGTCTCTGTTGATCGATTTATGATAAAGAAAAGCAGGGTCCCCCTATAGGGGGACCTTAAGGCTTAACATGCGACTTTGACGTAAAAGTTATATTTTTCGTATACAGTATATAATGATCTAAAATTAGACTTCCATAGTGTGAATGCATTTTTAACACACAAGAAGAAAATCAAATCAACCTCAAATCGAAATCCGTATCAAATCTGCAAATGTGTGTATCGTTACTAGGGATGCCCCGATCGATTGGCCAGCGATCGGTATCGGCCGATATTCAGTATAAATATGAGATCGGTGAATTCCGATAATGCTTTATGTTCGCCGATCGTGAAAACCGATCGAAAAACATGATCCAATTCTCAGCTGAGATCTCACTCGCTGACTTCTCTCTCAGGCACACAGCTGCTGCTGCTGCAGCGCACTGCCCCTCCTCCTCCTCCTCCTCCCCCTCCTCCTCCCCCTGCCCCTCCCAGACTCATGTCAACAGAGGCAATAGTCCTCCATGAGACCTACGTGAGCTAACGTTAGCTACCTAGCTAACGTTACTGTTTAAACAAAACTACACAGTCAACTATTCACTTTAGTTTTAATACATGATGCATTGTCTAACTGGCTAGCTACTAGTAGCTCCTGATATCAACAAATGCGCATTTCAGTTTAAGAATGATAGGGATGCCCCGTGCCGATCGATCGGCCAGCATGAGACCTCCGTTAGCTAGGTAGCTAACGTTAGCTCACGTTAGCTCACTGTTTTAACAAAATTACCCAGTAAACTAAATAGTTCACTTTATTTTAATTAGTGCTGTCAGGCGATTAAAAAAAGTAATCTAATTAATTACAGGATTTGTAATTAATTAATCTAATTAATCGCATTTTAATCGCATAACCATTTTATGCCTGATATTCTATATTCTATAATCATATTTCAAATTGCATGTGTCCAGATGGCATAATTCAGTACTGTATCTACAAAACCTTCTGTTTAATCATCTTCCATCTATTAATTTGCTTAGATTTTTCAGGTCTGGTCAATTTGAGCATGGTGTTATTCACAGTCAAAGATAAAAGAAAATGTATTGATATTCTCATTTGGTTCATTACAATTGACTCAAAATAAGATTTTCATTCAATCAATCACAGTGCAGATTGATTTATTGAATGAAAATGTTATTAACAGATTGCAGAATGGGTACAATACAGTACGGCTCAATACACACAATTGTTAAGGGCATGCAGACCAGAGAAAGACTTTCGTCTTGTTTACATCAGGGTCCCCCATTTTCAATTCATAATGAATTGTAAGTAAGGGTGCAACTTGCACCGTGCAATCCATTCTTTGTGGATCTAGCCCACAGTATTTCTGACACTGGGAATACATTCCCTGAGATTCATAGATGTCCCTAGAATCAGATACCAAGAACATGCAAATGGACCATATTAAAAAAAAGTCTGTAAATGTGTATTCTACATTATCATGGAATGAATGAGATAAAAAAAAGAATTATAAAAAAAAAATTAAAAAAATGTAATTAATTTTGAGTTAATTTTCATAACGCGATAATTTGCTGTGTAATTAATTAATCTAATTAACGCGATAAACTGACAGCCCTAATTTTAATACATGATGCATTGTCTAACGTCATCTAGCCGGCTAGCAGTAGCTACAGATAGCTCCTGATATCAATGTCTTATAACATAATTGACATTATTCATTTTTGCAGCTGAACATTGGCTAATTAGCTATCATGCTTCATAACAACACTGCGAAGATGGCAATGCTGAATGTGATTTGACCAAAGCAGAGTATACACAGACAGTGGAGCTGTTTGCAGATAGCGAGCATTTTGACTTTTTGCGTGGTGGCGATGTCTTGCAGATAATACAACTACAAGTATAATTATATAATATATATATTTTATAAAAAAAATAAAAAAAATAATATATTTAATTTCTTTTTATAAAACCAAAAACGATCGGTATCGGTATCGGCCGATATGGCTCATAGACGATCGGTGATCGGTATCGGTGGCAAAAAACGTGATCGGGGCATCCCTAATCCTTACACCCCTAGTAACATGGCAATAGGAACGCTCTACAACCAACGTGGTAGTGGTGGTGGTGGTAATAGTGGTGGTGGTGGTGATAGTGGTGGTGGTGATAGTGGTGGTGGTGGTGATAGTGGTGGTGGTGGTAGTGGTAGTGGTGGTGATAGTGGTGGTGGTGGTGGTGGTGGTGGTGGTGATAGTGGTGGTGGTGGTAGTGGTGGTGATAGTGGTGGTGGTGGTGGTGGTGGTGGTGATGATAGTGGTGATGGTGGTGGTGGTGGTGGCGGTGGTGGTGGTGATAGTGGTGGTGGTAGTGGTGGTGATAGTGGTGGTGGTGGTGGTGGTGGTGATGATAGTGGTGATGGTGGTGGTGGTGGTGGTGATAGTGGTGGTGGTGGTGGTGCTGGTGGTGGTGGTGCTGGTGGTGGTGGTGGGCATGCTGCTGGTGGTGCTGGTGTTGGTGGTGGTGATGGTGGTGGTGGTGGTGGTGGTGGTGGTGCTGGTAGTAGTGGTGGTGATGGTGGTGGTGGTGGTAGTAGTAGTGGTGGTGGTGATGGTGATAGTGGTGGTGATGATGGTGGTGGTGGTGGTGGTAGTAGTGGTGGTGGTAGTAGTGGTGGTGGTGATAGTGGTGGTGGTTATAGCGATAGTGGTGGTGGTGGTGGTGGTGGTGGTGATAGTGGTGGTGATGATGGTGGTGGTGATGATGATGGTGGTGGTGGTGGTGGTAGTAGTGGTGGTGGTGGTGGTAGTAGTGGTGGTGGTGGTGGTGATAGTGGTGGTGGTGATAGTGATAGTGGTGGTGGTGGTGGTGGTGGTAGTGGTGGTGATAGTGGTGGTGGTGGTGGTGGTGGTGATGATAGTGGTGATGGTGGTGGTGGTGGTGGTGATAGTGGTGGTGGTGGTGGTGCTGGTGGTGGTGGTGCTGGTGGTGGTGGTGGGCATGCTGCTGGTGGTGCTGGTGTTGGTGGTGGTGATGGTGGTGGTGGTGGTGGTGGTGCTGGTAGTAGTGGTGGTGATGGTGGTGGTGGTGGTAGTAGTAGTGGTGGTGGTGATGGTGATAGTGGTGGTGATGATGGTGGTGGCGGTGGTGGTAGTAGTGGTGGTGGTAGTAGTGGTGGTGGTGATAGTGGTGGTGGTTATAGTGATAGTGGTGGTGGTGGTGGTGGTGGTGGTGATAGTGGTGGTGATGATGGTGGTGGTGATGATGATGGTGGTGGTGGTGGTGGTAGTAGTGGTGGTGGTGGTGGTAGTAGTGGTGGTGGTGGTGGTGATAGTGGTGGTGGTGATAGTGATAGTGGTGGTGGTGGTGGTGGTGAGAGAGAGAGAGAGAGAGAGAGAGAGAGAGAGAGAGAGAGAGAGAGAGAGAGAGAGAGAGAGAGAGAGAGAGAGAGAGAGAGAGAGAGAGAGAGAGAGAGAGAGAGAGGCACAGGAAATTACATGATACTTGTTGAAGTCAGAGGTTCTAGGTAGGATTGTTATTAACTGTCTAACTGTATATATAACTGTTTCCACTAGAGGGCGCTCTAGGCGGAGCTACTCAAGACACCACCAGGTGGCAAGTATAAATAGATATGTCTCCTCCCACTCGATCTCTCTTCCCCCACCTACCTCTAACGAGAAGGACTCATGTGTTACTGCTCTGCCATGTGAATAAATAAACCACGCTAGTTAAGGCTCAAGATAGAAACCATGCCTCTTGACCACATTATTGTCGCCCTATAGCCTGATTCTGTCAACAGGTTATGGGCCCAGATCACGCCGGGGGCAAAATAATAAGGGTAGCAAGTTTAGCTAAAGTATAGGCTAGGTTAGCACCGGGAGTACCGCATGGCTAGACGCTAGGCCAACAGGAGCTAAAACTACGCCCACCATCAAAGAGCAACATGAAAGCCAAGAAGTCTCACAGGAGGGTCAAGAAGGTAGCAGCCGGGAGTCACTGGAAGGTGGCATCCAAGAGCCACGAGGAGGCAGCACCGGGGGAGACGGAGCATGCTGAGCACAACGGAGGCGAGGGGGAGAACCCCACCTTAGAAAGCGTGGCGCCTGCTGAACACAACGGAGGCGAGGGGGAGGACCCCGTCTTAGAATGCGTGGCGACCAGAGGGAGGAACATATGGCCCTCATTCAATGGTAAAAGCAGAGGACTACGAGCTCTGGGAAGAGCGCATGCTGTGCTGCATGCACGGTGCGGGACTGAAGGAGACGATCCTGGCAGCCCCCACGGGAGACCTGACTGCGGAAGAGCAAGCCCTGGACGACCAGCGTAACGCAGATGCGTACTGTGAGTTAGCGCCGCTGCTCGACGACACCAGCTTGGGGCTGATATTCCGTGACACTAAAGACCAAGGCCGAGAAAGCCTGGAGGTATTGAGAGAGCATTACATCGGGCGAGGAAGACCCAGAGTCATGGCCCTCTACATAGCACTGACGGCCCTCAGGAAGGGACACACTGAGACTGTGACCGAATACGTCAACAGAGCGGAGCAAATCACGACGCCATTGAGGAGTGCCGGAGAAGCACCAAGCGATGGGCTAATGATGGCGATGATGATGAGAGGACTACCGGAGCTGTACAAACCGTTCACACTCCTGGTAACACACGGTTCAGCTGACATGGCGCTGAGACAGTTCAAAGCCAAGCTAAGAAACTTCGAGGCCTCAGAAGATACCCACCCAGCCGCCGCGGAGGCGGGAGAGAGGGTGTTGAAGGCCCGAGCGACGCCAACGGAAAAGACCAGGCCCACGACGGAGCTGGCGTGTTGGAGATGCGGAGAGAAAGGCCATCGGAGAGGTAACTGCACGAGGACTGTCTGGTGTGGCTCCTGCAGATCCACGTGGAACGCAAGCAGAGCGTGCATGAAGAAACGCGACCAGGGCGCGCGACACGCGCATGGACAAGATGGCGGCGATGGTCGGCGTGGGACGGATCGAGGCGATGCCTGGAGAGTAGCGGAACGAGAGGGCTTCATCCCCAGGGCGCAAACGGCGTACGTCACCAGGCCAACGCAGCTGCAACAGGCCCAAAGGAAGGGACTGATCGTGGACACAGGTGTGTCGTCCCACGTCATCAACGACAGGAGTCGGTTCAAGAACTTTGACAGAACTTTCCGCCCGGAGAGACACAGCATGGAGCTGGCAGACGGAAAGCGCACCTACGGGCTGGCGAAAGAGAGAGGTGACGCACAGGTCAGAGACAAGGCCAAGCTGCAGCGGGTGATACGCTCGGCGGAGAGGGTGATCGGCTGCCCCCTTCCCTCCCTCGAGTCCCTACATTCCACCAGGGCCTTGAGGAGGGCGAGGAAGATCATGGCAGACCCCGCCCCCACGGCAGGCGGCTACGGCTGCCCAAGACACTAAAGTCCCGCCACAGACTGAGTTTCTTCCCCTCAGCAGCTCGCCTGGTAAACGAGTCAGGTGTCCCCCTGCTCCCCCCCCCTCTATGGCGAGCTGCTAAGGCTGGACTTCTGGACTTGAACTTGTGTTGCACTGTATCCATGTCCCCAACCACCGCACTTTCACAGTCTTATTGTTGTCTCACTGTTCTGTCCTGTCTTGCACTTTACTTAAAATTAGTTATTTACTGTTGTATTGTTCTTAATTGTGAAAAAAGTATGCACTGTAATGTCAAAACACGTTCCATTTTGTACCTGTATGAAATGGCGAATAAAGTAATCTGAATCTGAATCTGAATCTGAGGTATGCCTCACGGACAGCAGGGGGCGCCGGCGTACAGTGACATTAAAGAACGCTCTCTATGTACCATCGTTCCCACAAGGACTATTCTCTGTAATAGCTGCTACTGCGAACGGTTCCAGAGTGTTCTTGATTGAAGGTAAAAATGTTCTTGTAGAGCCCAACGGTGCACGATTTGACATAGAGGTGTATCAGAGAATGTATTACCTGAAAACAGAGTGTAATGACAATGATATGTGTAAAGTAACCGTCAGCCACGATATTCAGACATGGCATGAGATTATGGGTCATTGTAATTACGAGGATTTACTGAAACTACAAGCAGTGACAGAGGGCATGCACATTGAAGGTGAAAAGCGTAGACCTGATAAAGAATGTGTCGTGTGCATAAAGGGGAAGTTTGCTCAATCGAGAAATCCCACAGAAAAAGTAAAGGTACCCCTTGCTTTGGTTAACACAGATCTTGCCGGTCCAGTAAGAAACGAGTCCATAGGAGGCTTTAGATATGTAAAGTCTTTTATAGACGTGTGCACAGGGGCAGTGTTCGTTTACTTTCTTAAAGCAAAGAGTGACACACTCCAGGCTACGGAAAAATTCCTGGTGGACATAGCCCCTTATGGTAACGTGAGATGTTTGAGGTCCGACAACGGAACCGAATTCACAAACAGAGAGTTCCAATCACTGTTGAGGAGGAACAGGATAAGACACAAGACGTCATGTCCATATTCCCCACACCAGAACGGAGTGGCAGAGAGAGAATGGCGGACTCTTTTCGAGATGGCTAGGTGTAAGCTAGTAGATAGTAACTTACCTAAGAGCCTATGGCACTATGCGGTGCAAGAAGCCGCTTACACCAGAAACAGGTGCTTTAATAAGCACACGGGCACCACCCCGTATACAGCACTGACAGGAAAGAAGTGTAATCTAGCCAGAATGCACCGATTTGGATCAGTGTGTTATGCGTACCTGCAGGACAGAGGAAAGCTCGAGTCCAGATATGAAAAAGGACTTTTTGTAGGGCATGACAAGGGAAGCCCCGCTTTCCTGGTTTATTATCCCGGTAAGGGAGGAGTGCAGAATCACAGGCTAGTCAAGTTTGTCACAAAGACAACATGTGAGGGCGAGGCACAGACAGAGGAGCCAGAGCTGGACTCCAGAGTAAGGTGTGTAGAACCAGAGACACATCAGCCCAGTGTACTCAACAAGGTCGTACAGGCAGACAGTCAGCCACCCCCAGAGGGCGATGACGAGGAGCACCCGAGGGTGACATCAAGTGCCCCAAGCAGTGGGAGGTATCCCTCAAGGAAACACAGACCCCCAAAGTATCTGACAGACTATGCTCGGAAAGGGAGTGACGAGGAGGACAGTACACCCACCACCGTTGATTACTGCTACAGGGTAGTTAGTGGGGTACCTCAGACCTTTAAAGAGGCCATAGTGTCCCCTGAATCAAGTAAATGGGAGAGAGCAATGGATGAGGAGATGAGGTCCCTAGAGGACAACCACACCTTCACGCTAACCAAGTTACCAGAGGGCAGACAGACAGTGGGAGGAAAATGGCTGTATTCAATCAAGGAGGGTATTGAAGGCCACGATAAGTACAAAGCGAGGTTTGTAGCTAAGGGTTACAGTCAGAGGGAGGGGATAGACTACGGTGAAACATTCTCCCCCACAGCCAATCTGACCAGTATAAGGGTAGTCAGGGCCGCCTCAGGGGGTGTGCGAGCAGTGCGGTCGCACAGGGCCTCGCGGGAAGGGGGGCCTCGCGAGGCCCTTTTTCATCACAGACGTAAAATCTAGTTTTGCTTATATGCTTATATATTTCACATTAGACACGTTTGTAGAATGTGTCTGACTTGTTTCTGGCTCTGCGGCTCTGCAGCAGACATACTCACTATTGGAGCTCTGGGGCTCTGCAGCAGACATACTATTGGTTTCAACGAAGGGAGGGGTTACATCATGTGTATGCCGGCGTGCGTCAGCTGCGTTTGACTATTTCGCGCGTGCAGCTTTGGAGGTTATGCTTAGTTATGCCAGCCAAGACGAAGAGGACGGTCATTCGGCAGATGGACTGAAGATGAAAGTTGTTGCATGTTAGACAGTTCAGTCAGGCTAGCCATGTCGGCTTAGCTAAAGGCAGGGACAGCTAGTTAGCTTTAGCTACGTTATAATATCGAGTGCTAACGTGTGGTTCAGTCGGGATAGCCATGATGATGTCGGCTAGTAGCTAGCTTAGCTAAAGGCTAACTAGCGTTAGCTAACCTAGAAAGAGCGCGTGCAGCATTGTTATGCCAAGATGAAGAGGACGGTCATTCGGCAGATGAACTTCGTCAACTCCACGCGGTTGTCTCCATCCTCTTGGACGTTTGGTGAGTTTTTAATGCACTCTATTCTATTCCCGCCGTGGATATCTCTCTCTCTCTCTCTCTCTCTCTCTCTC
Source organism: Notolepis coatsorum (assembly GCF_963971535.1). NCBI lineage: Eukaryota > Metazoa > Chordata > Actinopteri > Aulopiformes > Paralepididae > Notolepis > Notolepis coatsorum. Next base: position 53,428,322 of record NC_140165.1, on the reverse strand, counting down.
GGGAGCCAAACGGGCCGGCTAGCTGTTGTAGCTAATGTTATATTGAGCCAAAGCGGGCCGGCTAACTAATGTAGCTAACGTTATATTGAGCCAAACGGGCCGGCTAGCTGTTTTAGTAGCTAACGGTGTGTGGCCTGGTGTCAGTACCTGGCTACTCTATTTGCAGTTAGCCTATTTAGCTGATGTCGGCCATTGGCTCCTTGCTACTTTGTTTTCTCTGGTATAGACCCTCTTCTCTTTGGATTTAAGTGTTGATCTTTGTCCTTTTGGATCTATGTATATTCATGTTGCCTTTGTGAAGTTATCTTTTCCTTCTGTTTTGTTCTTCCATTAAAAGTTGAATATCCTTTAGGGGCTCATCTTTGCTTATCTCTCTCATACATGCTCTCTCTCTAACACACACACACACACAGACATGCTCTCTCTCTCTAACACACAAACACACATGCTCTCTCTCTCTCTCTTTCTAACACACACAGACATGCTCTATATCTCTCTCTAACACACAAAATGACATGCTCTCTCTCTCTATATTGCTCTCTCTTTCTAACACACATATACATGCTCTTTCTCTAACACACACACACACAGACATGCTCTATATATCTCTCTCTCTTCAATTCAAATGGGCTTTATTTCACATTCTTGTATTTCTCCCAGTAGGTATGGGAGTTTTGAGTTATTGTCGATGTTTTCAAAGTCTCTTTGGGTGTTTGCAATTTGTGGGAAGTATGTCTTGGTATAGTGGGCAGGTTGTTAAGAAGTGGAGCTCGGTTTCCACCTCATCTTGTGTGCAGTGGGTCTGTCTTCGCTTGGGAGCCAGGTCTGCCTATGGCGGCCTTTCTCGATGGCTAGGCTGTGCTCGCTGAGTCTGTACCTAGTCAAGGATCTTCTTAGTATTGGGTCAGTCACAGTGCTCAGGTATTCTGCCACTGTGTACTCTCTGTCTAGGGCCAAATAGCATTTCAATTTGCTCTGGTTTTGGGTTGTTTCTTTCCAATGTGTCTCTCTCTCTCTCTCTCTCTGGCCTTGCTCTGGTGGAGGGTCAGGGGCATTGCCGGGTCTGTGCAGCGATAACACTGTATATTGACTGTAGAACGGGAGCTCTCTCTCTCTCTTGCTATATGTTGACTGTATCATGCCCAGCCTCGGGCAGCGCTATTATTTAAGAATATGTCGCGTTTAAATCTCTCACAGGGCCTCACATTTCTCCCAGGCGGCCCTGAGGGTAGTGATGCAGAAAGCAGCTGAGGACAATTTAATTCTACATCAGATGGATGTGAAAACAGCCTATCTGCACGCACCCATAGATAGGGAGATATACATGGAACAACCTGAGGGTTACGAAAAGAAAGGCGAGAAGCTAGTGTGTAAGCTGGAAAAATCCATTTACAGCCTGAAACAGTCTGGGCGAAATTGGAACGAGATGCTTCATACATGCCTTATCGAAGATCACTTCCTACAGAACCAAGTAGACCCCTGTGTTTACTCAAGGGAGTCAGAGGAGTCAGGAAAAGTGATCATCGTCATTTGGGTGGATGATTTGATCATAGCAGCAGACAACACCAGAAGCCTAGCACAGGTGAAAGAGATGCTCTCCACCAGATTCAAAATGAAAGACCTTGGGAGGTTAAAGCATTTTCTAGGTATGGACTTTGAACAGTCTGCCAATTGTGTAAAAATATCCCAGAAGAGATATGTGGAAAAGATCCTGAAACGTTTTGACATGCAAGAATGTAGATCAAGGGAAACACCATGTGATCAAAAACTAGACTATCAGGAGGATGCTCAGAAACTGACAGATATAAATATGTATAGAGAAGCTGTGGGTAGCCTCATTTATTTAATAACATGTACCCGCCCTGACCTATGTTTTGTAGTGAGTAAACTGTCACAGCATTTCGCTGACCCCACAGAGGAGCATTGGATCACAGTAAAACATGTTTTTCGTTATCTTAAAGGTACAGCAGACAGACAACTCTGTTTCAGGAAGAGCAGCGAGGGTCTAGGACTTAAAGCCTACAGTGATGCAGACTGGGCAGCTGACACCACAGATAGAAGGAGTACCACCGGATATTGTGTGAGTTTGAACGCAGACAGCTCACTGGTTTCGTGGAAAACAAAGAAGCAGCCCACCGTGGCTTTATCAACTTGTGAAGCCGAATATATGGCTCTAGCTATGACCATACAGGAGTGTATTTATCTGGAACAACTGCTCGAAGGGATGGATACCTATGTATATAAGACAGTTGTTTACGAGGACAACCAGGGAACCATTGCGATTGCTAGAAACCTGTGTGTCGACAGAGATGTAAACATGTCGATATAAAATACCATTTCATCAGATCTGTCATCAGAGAAGAAAGGATGACACTGATGTATTGTCCAACGGACGACATGGTAGCAGACGCTATGACAAAACCTGCTTCCAAATTGAAATTGAAGGGATTTGCAGAGGCCATGTTTGGTGTGTAGATATTGACTGCTATATTCCTTTGATGTTTTTGTATATTATTTCCTTTGTAAAATGTCTTTCGAAGAAGTTACCCAGTATGCTAATACAAACCTAAGTGGGGGTGTTGAAGTCAGAGGTTCTAGGTAGGATTGTTATTAACTGTCTAACTGTATATATAACTGTTTCCACTAGAGGGCGCTCTAGGCGGAGCTACTCAAGACACCACCAGGTGGCGAGTATAAATTGATATGTCTCCTCCCACTCGATCTCTCTTCCCCCACCTACCTCTACTGCTCTGCCATGTGAATAAATAAACCACTCCAGTTAAGGCTCAAGATAGAAACCATGCCTCTTGACCACATTATTGTCGCCCTATAGCCTGATTCTGTCAACAATACTGTATATAGGTTGTTTTATTTTAAGGTTCACACAATGTTCTGGGTACATTGAAAATGCTCAATGTATTCGAGTCCTGTAGTTTTCACCATGGCACACATAAATCAAATCAAATCAAATTTATTTGTAAGGCCCGACAACACACGTTAATGTCCCCATGGGCCGTACATGTCTTCTTTAAACAAGTCAAGAAGAAACATAACAATAAGTCAAGAACAGAACAAGAACACCATAAGGTCCAACAATTTTAAAATAAATGCAAATAAATGCAAATAAATGAAAGAATGCAAGCACTCCCAGACATACACCACGCGAAGGTAAGGAAAAACTCACTAAAACCTAACAATAGGGAAAAATGCTCAACAGGCAGTGTGGAGGAGAGAAACCTTAGAAGGGCCATTCAAGGGGGGATCTCCCTTCTTAGATGTCTACATACATTCATAATTCCTTGACAGGGTCTTCTAAAAGAGTGAAGTGCCCATTGGTTTATCAGTGCAACAGCTCACCTTTCCAACATGGCTTGGGGAATTGGGCGGGGAGTTAGACGGTAGCTATGCATTACTATGGACGCTGGACGGTATCTTTGGCAGGTAACTTGCATTGAGAAAATGGCTAAAACTGAATGTACAAAAAACTGAGGTAGGGGTGAAGAAAAACACAATGTTTCTCCCGTGACGGGTCGTGATTATTTTCTGTGGCAGCTTTTCCACACAGGATGACTTCCAGGCCAGTCTTTTATTCTGAAAGTCCACCGATTCCAAGAGTCCACCTATTCCAGAGTCCACCTATTCCAGAGTCCACCTATTCCAAGAGTCCCCGTATTCCAAGAGTCCACCTACTCCAAGAGCCCCCCTACTCCAAGAGTCCACCTAGTCCAAGAGTCCACCTATTCCTAGAGTCCCCCTACTCCAAAAGTCCACCTATTCCAAGAGTCCACCTATTCCTAGAGTCCCCTTACTCCAAAAGTCCACCTATTCCAAGTAGGATTGCCCCCCGGACCCCGGTTCTAAACGTGAACCGGTACTAAATTAGAAAAAAACTGAGTATTAATAAGCTCCGACGTTATCGGTACTGCTAACGATACTCGAGAAATTATTATTATTATGAGTTTTTTTTCGAGGAATTTAAACGTTGCGAACTATCTCTCCTCTCTCTGTCTGCATGAGAACCGAGGCAGCAAGCCATTACACACACTTGTCGCGAGCCACTCACACTCACACATACACGGGTAGGGAGGTGCCTGTCCGTGGCTAGCTACGTTAGCTACGGAGCTAATAGAGTGTACCATCCAGCAACACTGAAACTGACTAACGTTAACGTTATGCCGACTCGCCGAGTTCATACTACACTACACGTATGAACTCGTATGGTATATTGACTTGAGCAGACTGTTAGATCAACCCTGAAACTGAAAATATCTGTTATAATAGTTAATTCAAAATAATGTTTTAATAGTGAACTGTAGCATTACATGGACTCTCAGAGTAACAAAACAATGAAGATGCAAATATGGTCAGTGGTGTGTGACACTCTGGGGAGCTTTCAGGCAACCCCCGCTCACAAGAAGACTGTTTACCCAACTGTATTTAGGAGAACAGTTGGAGACACAGGGGACAGGTCATAAACGCCCCCGCATGCTAAAACTGGTTGAATCCACATAATAATAGATTAGAGACCAGACACACAGGTCAAATAATGCCTTAAGTCTGTAGGAAACCATATCAATTTAGAAGGTAACTTACAAAGAAGATATATCAATGATCTAGAATATCATTTAGAATGTCAATCTGGTTATGAAGGTAATCATTTCACTCTTGTTGTAAACCATATACGTTTTAAATCATAGAGTAATACAAGTGTCAGTCTGGTAAATAAGGGTTGGTGCTGGCTCTAGTGGACTGATTGGTATTAACCTAGAAGCAATGACTGTACTGGGTTAATGCTAGATAGTCCATAGATTCATTACACAAACCATATATAAAGGGAAATGTTAAAATGTCTGATTCATCAGAGGGGAGAAAAGGGGCCTCTCCCTCCTTATCAGCAAAGGAAGGGGCCACCAGCAGACCTCCTTGCTGTTGATACTGGAAGAAGACACCGACGAGGAAATCAGGGGGGGCGGACCGCCTCCCCCAGAAGATCATCTGAGGAGAACTCCATATATAGAATTAAGAAAGCGGATTGGACCAACGTATTATTAGAATATGTGCTACTATTGGGGGAAAATCAGAGTATAAATAAGAATGTAGAGGAGAGAGAGAGGAGGCCAGAACAGATGCACCCACCCAACCCAGGGGGTCTGATTCTGAGCCTCCACCCCTCCACAGACTGCTACTTTGCCTCTACGTGAGTAAAACTGTATATGGAATAATCACTGCTTGTGATAACTAGAGTAAAATGCCTATCTTAGACCAGGTTTAATCATGTGGTGGCAAAGAGTATTATAGTCTATTTCATTGATAACATGACTACTTTTTATGTGCAAACCTGTCTTGATGTGAAGAAGCCACTGTGAATGGGCTATATGATTATGTAAATCTCATCAATCCTTTTGTACAATCATGTATTATGATGAATAATTCCTGTACGTACCTGATTGCTTATTCACCGTTGGCCGCTCGGCAAATAAATGAGTTTGGACCATAAGTTCCTCTTTTGTCTGGCTACACAAGTTATTTCTCATCTGACTAAGTCAGGGGAGTCAGATGAGGACCATGTTTCTATCACTCTCCTTCTCTGCCTCTAGTTAGCAACCTGTATGCACTGCAAATGACCTTAGATATTGTATAGAATATACGACACTCGACATAGCGTTAACGTTACTCCGTTTCCATGAAGTGTTTAATTAGCAGCAATCTGGTCTGTTGTTGAAAATTTTACGTTAACGTGGCTAGCTACGTTAGCTACGGAGCTAATAGAGTGTACCATCCAGCAACACTGAAACTGATATGATCACGAGATTCAGCTTGTCCGTGATTGTATACTATATTAATAGTAGAGTACTCTGCGATGTTCTCAAATAGCTTAGACACTCTGTATATTCACCCAGTAGAAGACGGCAGTTGAAAAGAAGGAATTGGCAGACGGATAACCGAGCTCTAGTCAGGATTTCTGCTTTTATTTGCATACTATCTAAAGCTGGATTTCAGCAAGCTCTTTAGACATGAGAGTCGGCTGAGAGATTCCATATAAAAGAATGATCAAAACAGCGTTGAATATTTCTAGCTAAGTCATCAAGATCTTTGTCTGGAGCCAGGAAGCTCTCCTCGATGGATTTGTTGTTGTTTTCAGGTTTCCATAGTGATTGGTTTCCTTCTTCCGTGTGGTCTCTGTGTCTCCTTGTGCTCCGTGTCTGTGTGTGTCTTTGTTCTCTATCGGCTCCTTTTATGAATGAGCCGGGAGTCTCGGCGTGATGTCACAAGAAGTGACATCATGTAGACGTTTCTTCCAATCCATGCGCTCTAATTTCAACTTTGAAATAGGGGCTGTCTTTTGAGCCCAACTGCTCCTTTCCATTGTTCCAAATCAGAGAAATAGATTTACTGTCTAAATTAACTTAATACTTTTGTTATTAAACCCAAGATATATATTTTCTAATTGAGATTGATTTGATAAACACAGACATATTGTTGTGAAGGATCAGATTAAACCGAATATATATATTTATTTATGGATATATATTTAATAGTATTTGTATATCGTTTGATATCCCTTGTATATTCTTTGTACATATACACTGAATATCCCTTTAGTCTACTACAGCCCATAATAGTTCATTCTCTCATTGGACAAGAACCTGGCGCCAGCAGACAGGCCCCTTGAGTCAAGTTCAATAGTGCCGACGAACATGTCCCAACTAGCCCCGGTTCCGCGTAGGAATACGGCTACCGAAATACGGCTACCGAAATACGAATGGTACTATTTGTTCACCGTGCATATAAATAGGGCGCAAGTAAAGTAGAATTTTCTTTTAGTCCATTAGTCCTTTACCCTCCAACCTAGTAACAGACGTGAAGCCTCACCCACGACCCACGTGTGGTGCAGTATGGCCTATTTTGGCCCCAGAATAGGCATTGAGACCTCGTGTAAATTCATAGCTGAATTGTCATAGTTTGGCACTGTACCGTCGAGTGGGACGTATTTCTATTAAGTAATAATAGTCTATTATGTATGGTGCATCGTTCGGTTAAAGTTCTAAAGTGAGCAGCACCCCATCGTTTCCTCGCGTTATCTAGAGTCTTAACCAGGCTGGGCAGACCACGCGTGGTGCTTTCATCCGAGGAGTTCTGGGCGAGGACGAGTGGACCTGCACATTGGATTACCTACCCGGACGACTGCTGAGCCTATACGGCATGGAATATCTATTTGCTTTGGGTGCTTTGATTTGTGGAGCGGATAACAGCCAACGCCAGTGAGTGTTGGAATTACCCCCGAGAGGAGCCCAGGTGAGACGGCGCTCAACCCAGACCGAGGCCGCCTCGCTTCTCCTTCGTTGTGGACCTACAGCTACCGTCTACAAGAGGGCCCAAGTGTATTCATCTGTGGATCAAGATCCTGCGGGCACTGTTTTCTGTACCTGAATTCTCCCCAGGAATCGTTGGCCAGATGGGATGCAGCTGACGGCTCTCCAAACCCCCCCCCCCCTTACTGACTTACAACCAGCAGGACCCCTTTAGTATCCCGCTATAATCCTTAAGTACCATCGCTATAGTTTCCCTAAAGAACCAGGTTGTATACTTGCTTCCTGCGTAACCAGAGATTGGACATTCAGTGTTGATTTGCCTACGAATACTCATTTGCCTTACAAGTGCATCCAAATCATAAATGTAATTAAGTGAATGTTGTATATACCTTTTGCTATATTAAACCTTCGCCTGTTATATTTGTGTGGACCTGATTTCATATGTGGGAAAGTGTTCATCATACTTAGATATCGTGTACTGGATGGCCAGAAGTTAAAGTACATCAAGCGGTAGTGGTTTAATGATTCCATACTTATCAATACAGTCAGGGAATTGTACCCCTCAGTTAGAATTGGTCCTTCGAGCCGGAGGGTAACTAGTGTAATATTAATATAGTGTTATTAATATTGAAATGGCCTATGATGAACACTCCACGAAACGGTCCTCCTAACGTAGAACGCCCGCGGCGCAGACGACAGACACCTCAGTACTTAGAGGATTACGCTGTCAGTCAACTACCTAGCCTTCTACAGACGGTAAACGCGGTAAAAGTAGAAGTAAAATTATGTCTGACCTTAACGACCAGGTTACCCCGACCACAGAGGCCCTAGTGGGTTCTAATGTAACTGACCAAGCTCACGGTGGGGACCAGGAGGGAACAGACATGCCTTTACCCCCCGCCAATACCGAAGAAGTAGTCCCCGACCAGCTCCGGGAGGAAGACAACCCTCCAGAGGTGGAACCCTGCACGGAACAAGAGGAGGAGAGCGCCGAGGAGATAGAGCTCCAGGACTCCCCAACGAGTACAGCCAGGAGCGGCTCACCTCTACAAGCGTCTTCCCCCAGCGCGGCGGAGAGGATGCTGTCACAGGCGTTCCTCGTCAGCCTGACAGCCTCTACCGAACGCGATCGACTCCAGGGTGAACGCGATCGACTTCAGGGTGAACGCGATCGACTCCAAACACAGCAACGGAGCGAAGAAGAGCACATACGCCTGGAGATGAGACGCCTTCAGACGGAAGAGAATATGGCAAGAGACCGGTCCGACACCCAGCGTGCCGCTGACGGTGCCCAAAGAGAAGCAGAGCGCGACATCGCTCTCATCCAGCGCGAAGCCGAGCGCGACAGACTACAGGGCGAGCGCGACAGACTACAAGCCGAGCGCGACAGACTACAAGCGCAGCTAATGGAGCAGCTGATCACCAGGGCAACACCCTCTCCCTCCGCCAGGGGTTCAAGGGCCTCGTCGAGACAACAGTCAAGGGCAGCATCCCCTAACCGACCAAGCGACCCTGAACTTGACCACCAGAGAGAGCCTATACCCCCCGCAGACCCCCTTCCCCGACCGGTCCAAGCGAGACCCAGCTACAAGGAAGGAGCAGCATACACTGCGGAGAGGCTAAATAAACGACTACAGGATCTAGAGGACCTGACAGAAGAAGAAGAGGGAGAGGAGGAGAACCAAGCCCGACGACAGCACAGTACTCCACCGGACCAGGAGGTCCAGTACAGCCCAGGCTATACCCCCGCGGCGCTGCGCTACAGACCCCCGACTCTATTCACGGGTGAGCATGACGCACGACCAGCCCCGAGGAACAGCACCTGGACCAGCGGGCCATGGTACCCTGCCGGTACCAGCCCACAGAGAGGCGCAAGAGGAGACTCGCCTAGGAGGCCTCTCTCCCAACGCTCACCGATGTGCCAGCCATCCACGGCGTCATACATTGGCACACCGACGTTTCCAGACTTCACCCATGAGAATCGAGCACAGTACACGGAGCTCCGGATGTGCTTAGAGACAATGATGGTGGATGTCGTTGACGAACGCCACAAGTATGCAATATTACTGAAGCACCTGAAAGTACCCCGAGCGCACAATATAGCGCTAGCCTATGCCACCTCTACGACCCCATACACCGCGGCTCTAGCAGCGCTGGACCAGAGATATGGACGTATATGGGATTACGTAATCCAAGAGATAAGGCATATTGACCGCCTACCCCCAGCAACAGACAATCGCTCACTAGACGACCTGTCTATAAAAGTGCAGTCCCTGGTAGGGATGCTGGGAGCGCAACGAGAAAAGGGTATGCACGAGCTATACGCCAACTCTAACGTCGAGAGGATTTTAGAGAAGCTGCCGCCCGCCAGACAAGAGCGCTTTAGGCGGCAAAGAGACCACCGTGATCCTAACGGTCCCGAACCATCCCTCCTCGATTTAGCCGACTTCCTGACGAGAGAAGTCAGCAGCCTACGCTTGGATACATTCGTGCGGAGCACACCAAGCTCCAGAGAGGGACCTAGGAGAGTAAACGATGGAAGAAGATCAGTGACTGTCATGCACCAATCAGAATCAGTACCGAGCAGTAAGAACCACAGTACCCCCTCGAGAAAAGAGAAGTGGAAGATGGTGTGCCGGTACTGCGAGAAGGAACACTGGCTGTCACAATGTGACCTGTTCAAGAAGATGAATGCAGAAGAAGTGAGTCAATGGATAAAGTCCAACAGGCGCTGTTACCGATGTGCGCGCAGTCACATGGCAGCCGAGTGCCGCCTAAAGAAGAGGTGCAGTCGGTGTGACGGAGCCCACCTAGATGTCCTACACGACAGTAACAGAAGAAAGCCTGCACCTGTACCATCGAGCAGCACAAAGGCAAGTGTCATGTACATTGACCCCGCCAGCAGCAGCGACGCCCAGGTGCTCTTAAAGGTAGTCCGTGTAACATTGAGCCCAGCTGGGACTGCGGGGGAGCGAGAACCAGATGACGATTCGGACAATAAGAAGAGATTTAAAGACGATAAAAGGCGAGAATGTCTCCTTCACTATCGCAGCAAGCGGGCAGCCAGAGAGACGGTATAGGATTACAAATGCTTTCACCAGCCAAGAAATAGGACTATCACAGTACACCTACCCCATCGCCAAGCTGATGGATAAATATGTGCACCTGCGTCAACTACCTATCCCGCTCATAGACGGCGCCACCCCGACCCTGCTGATAGGCTCCGACCATGCAGACCTCATAGTCCCGATAGACCGGGTCCATACAGGACCCAGAGGCTGTCCTGCAGCAGTCGAGACCCGCCTAGGATGGACACTACAAGGCCCCCTCGCTAAATCTCTCAACCGAACAGCAGCCACTAGCTGCCTCCACTCCAGAGTGACAGAAGAAGACACCACTCTCCTGCAGCATGTCGAGAGGCTATGGACACTAGAGACAATGCCCTTTAAGAACGAAAAGAAAGACATTCGTTCTAAAGAAGACATTTACGCCATAAACCTCCTCGAGCAAGGGACAAAGAGAGTCACAGTCGGCGGAGTGATGAGATACGCAACTCCACTCCTGAGGCGAGAGGGAATGCCCACCTTTCACGCCACGAAAGAAGCTACGGAGCGGTATCTATTGAACACAGAGCGGCGCCTAGCCAAAGACCCCGCTCAAGAGAGTGTGTACCGCGCTGAGATTGAGAAGCTAATCACAGCGAGACACGTAATGAAGATTGACATTAAAGAGGCCGATCAGACGACCGAATCATGGTACGTGCCGCACCACAAGGTCCACCACAACGGCAAGGATCGCATTGTGTTTAACTGCAGCTACCAGATCGGATCCCAGAATCTGAATAAAGAGCTCTTGCCCGGCCCCACACTCGGCCCCTCTCTACTAGGCGTGCTACTACGCTTCCGCCAGGACAAGGTGGCTATCAGCGGGGATATCAAAGGGATGTTCCTGCAGGTGAGACTAGTGGAGGAGGATAAGCCCCTACTGCGGTTCCTATGGAGAGAGAGGATCGGAGATGAGCACCCAGCCATCTACCAATGGGAAGTCCTCCCCTTCGGAACCACATGCAGCCCGTGCTGTGCTACATTTGCACTGCAGAAACACGTCGCAGAGGACCCAGCAGCAGATGAAGAGGTCCGACACAGTGTGAAGAACAGTTTCTACGTGGACAACTGTTTACAAAGCGTTTCAACCCAAGAAGAAGCCGAGGCTCTCCTACTCAAGCTACGCGCCTCCCTGATCAAAGGCGGCTTTGATCTCAGGCAGTGGGCCAGCAGCGACCCGCAAGTATTGCGCAGCCTCTCCCCCGCGGACAAGGCAGCCAGTAGCGAGACCTGGATGGCGACCATCCCAGGAGAAGCCCAAGAAATGACACTAGGACTAGTCTGGCGCTTCAAAACAGACTCGCTCCACTATAGACACAAACCCCTGACCACGGAGCAGGGAAGGTCGACAGCGATACCGACCACCAGACGGAGTGTGTACAGAACACTCGCCAGACAATATGACCCGTTGGGATGTATTCTACCTTACACCACCAGGGCAAAGATGATTGTACGAGCACTATGGGACAAGGACCAGGGCTGGGACGACCCAATACCCGCACACCTTGCCTCCACATGGAGAGAGTGGGAGACGGAACTCCGCTCACTCCCAGGCGTCAACATACGCCGCAGCTACTTCCCACCCACAGTGAGGCCAGAGACATGCAAGATGGATCTACACGTCTTCAGCGACGCCTCCGAAGTAGCCTATGGATCTGTGGCCTACTTGCGTGCCCAAGAGAAGGGAGGAGAGATACACACCGCTTTCATCCTGGCTCGCTCAAGAATAGCCCCACGAAAGCAACAATCTATCCCGCGCCTAGAGCTCTGCGCAGCCCTAGCAGGAGCGCATCTAGCCACGTTAATCCAACGTGAACTCACCATCCCGGTGCAAAGAACAATCTTGTGGTCAGACTCTACGACAGTACTCACATGGATCAAGTCTGATTCATGCAGATACAAGGTCTTTGTGGGAGTCAGAGTCACAGAGATTCAAGAGTTAACAGAAGCAGCAAGCTGGCGGTATGTGGACACCAAACACAACCCAGCTGACGTCATCACCCGGGGAATGTCCCTAGATGACCTCACCCGTCACAACATCTACAGTGACGGACCAGAGTTCCTCAAGCTCCCGGAAGAAGAGTGGCCTACGCCCACCCCACGGGAAGCGAGTAAAGAGGAGGCTGAAAACAAGAAACCTATGTTCTGTGGATTGAGCACAGTCGCCTCCACAGACCCCAACATAGATGATTGCCTCACCCTACAGAGTGCGCAGCTAAAGACATTCCTGTGGCACCACCCAGAGATTCAGCCCACCACTGACATTTCAGCAGCTGACTACGAAGAAGCAGAACTTCTTCTACTACAACGAGCCCAGAGAGACTCGTTCCCCGATGAGCTAGACTGTCTACAGGGAGGAAAGCCCGTCCCATCAGACAGCAGACTGCTCCACCTGGCACCCGAGAGTGACGCCCATAATCTCATCAGAGTGGGTGGTCGTCTGCGGAGAGCCCCCGACCTACCGGATGACGTTAAGTACCCGATAGTCTTGAACAGCCGACACAAGGTCACAGAGCTGATCATAAAGAAATACGACGAGGATGTGCACCACGCAGGAGCAGAGAGAGTCTTCGCGGAGATCAGACGTCGCTATTGGATACTTCAAGGGAGAGAAGCAGTGCGACGCTTCCAGCGAACCTGTCTAGACTGCCGAAAGTGGCGCGCGCAGCCCAGCATACCCCGGATGGCTGACCTACCTCCCTGTCGCCTCCGACTCGGCGACAAGCCCTTTCACTCCACAGGCATGGACTGTTTTGGCCCGTTGTATATAAAGAAAGGAAGAGGAACCGAGAAGCGGTGGGGTATTGTATTCAAATGCATGACCACCAGAGCGATACATATCGAACTCCTTCCAACCATGAGCACAGACTCATTCCTTATGGCCTTCCGAAGATTCACATCGCGGAAAGGAAAACCGTCTACATTGTTGTCTGATCACGGGACAAACTTCAAAGGCGGAGAAAGAGAGCTGAGAGAGAGCTTCCAAGCTATGGGCCCAGAACTTAAGACCCACCTCGCTCCATCCCAGATTGACTTCCAGTTTAATCCCCCGAACGCACCCCACTTCGGTGGAACCTGGGAACGAGAAGTACGTTCTATAAAGACAGCCCTGTACGCCGTGCTTGGGGCCCAGACTGTGGCGGAAGAAGTCCTAATGACAGTCCTCACGGAGATCGAGGGAGTATTGAACTCCAAGCCCCTCGGTTACGTCTCAAGTGATGTAGCAGATGTCGACCCAGTCACCCCCAACACACTCTTGATGGGGCGGCTGGACCCCACGCTACCCCAGACAATGTACAGGCCTGAAGAAGCGAACGGCCGAAGAATGTGGAGGTACAGTCAAGTACTGGCTGACAAGTTTTGGAATAGCTTCCTACTCCACTATCTACCGTCTCTACAGACCCGCCAGAAGTGGGTAAAAGAGAGAGACAATTTGACAGAAGGAACAGTCGTCATGATTATCGACCAGTCACTACCCAGAGCTATGTGGCCGGCTGGCCGCGTAAGCAAAGTGATCACCGGTGCCGATGGCAAGGTCCTGAAGTGCTCGTCCAAGGGCGAACTTACACACGACCCGTGGCGAGGCTAATAGAACTGCCAAGACTCCCAGACACTATCGATGACGACCATGACCCCATGACTTTGTGAGTTGACTGACCCTTACAGCGGACCTTGAGTGGTAGACAGTGCGGTTAATCTGTCTCTGCTTAGCTAATTAGGTGGGACTAATTAGGGGGCGGCTGTTGTGAAGGATCAGATTAAACCGAATATATATATTTATTTATGGATATATATTTAATAGTATTTGTATATCGTTTGATATCCCTTGTATATTCTTTGTACATATACACTGAATATCCCTTTAGTCTACTACAGCCCATAATAGTTCATTCTCTCATTGGACAAGAACCTGGCGCCAGCAGACAGGCCCCTTGAGTCAAGTTCAATAGTGCCGACGAACATGTCCCAACTAGCCCCGGTTCCGCGTAGGAATACGGCTACCGAAATACGAATGGTACTATTGGTTCACCGTGCATATAAATAGGGCGCAAGTAAAGTAGAATTTTCTTTTAGTCCATTAGTCCTTTACCCTCCAACCTAGTAACAGACGTGAAGCCTCACCCACGACCCACGTGTGGTGCAGTATGGCCTATTTTGGCCCCAGAATAGGCATTGAGACCTCGTGTAAATTCATAGCTGAATTGTCATAGTTTGGCACTGTACCGTCGAGTGGGACGTATTTCTATTAAGTAATAATAGTCTATTATGTATGGTGCATCGTTCGGTTAAAGTTCTAAAGTGAGCAGCACCCCATCGTTTCCTCGCGTTATCTAGAGTCTTAACCAGGCTGGGCAGACCACGCGTGGTGCTTTCATCCGAGGAGTTCTGGGCGAGGACGAGTGGACCTGCACATTGGATTACCTACCCGGACGACTGCTGAGCCTATACGGCATGGAATATCTATTTGCTTTGGGTGCTTTGATTTGTGGAGCGGATAACAGCCAACGCCAGTGAGTGTTGGAATTACCCCCGAGAGGAGCCCAGGTGAGACGGCGCTCAACCCAGACCGAGGCCGCCTCGCTTCTCCTTCGTTGTGGACCTACAGCTACCGTCTACAAGAGGGCCCAAGTGTATTCATCTGTGGATCAAGATCCTGCGGGCACTGTTTTCTGTACCTGAATTCTCCCCAGGAATCGTTGGCCAGATGGGATGCAGCTGACGGCTCTCCAAACCCCCCCCCCCCCTTACTGACTTACAACCAGCAGGACCCCTTTAGTATCCCGCTATAATCCTTAAGTACCATCGCTATAGTTTCCCTAAAGAACCAGGTTGTATACTTGCTTCCTGCGTAACCAGAGATTGGACATTCAGTGTTGATTTGCCTACGAATACTCATTTGCCTTACAAGTGCATCCAAATCATAAATGTAATTAAGTGAATGTTGTATATACCTTTTGCTATATTAAACCTTCGCCTGTTATATTTGTGTGGACCTGATTTCATATGTGGGAAAGTGTTCATCATACTTAGATATCGTGTACTGGATGGCCAGAAGTTAAAGTACATCAAGCGGTAGTGGTTTAATGATACCATACTTATCAATACAGTCAGGGAATTGTACCCCTCAGTTACACATATCATTTTTGAATAGTTTCTCTTGATGCTAACCAAGAATCACAGTTTTTATCCTTAAGTCCACTTTATATAGTTTCTAATAATCTTATTTTAACTTGAATCAATATCTATTTTAAACAGTTAGTATTTAGCACTTTGAGTATTTTCCAATTTAGTTCAGAAGTGGCTTAATTTCAAAACCCTGTGATTCTTAATCATAAACAGTGCATATTTCATATAATTGGATCCAGGATTATTACCACAATATAACAGGAATATTTGCAGTTCATTTTAAGCAAATTTGAGTATAGAAACATTTGAAAGTATACTTGAGTTACTGTACTTTTGAACCATGGCTCCTCCTCTGCATCTGTCCCTACAGGCAGTTTCTCACAGGGGAAGTTTAGCAGCTAACACAGATATGTGACCTATTCACTCTATTGTCTTCAGCTGTTGACCACACTGTATGTAATTTGACCCGTGTTGACCTACAGCTCCAAACCGTCTGTAAAACACACACACACTCTGTTCTTCCTGGTTATCTAAGCACTCCTTAATCAAAATGAGGTAACCATTGATTATTTAAAGACTAGAAATATAAAGCATTCATATTCCACACAATTTGTACTACTTACTAAATAAATGAATATGCTTATTGCATATTGCTTTTTAACAGCAACAAGGATCTTTTCTTATGTAATACAATGTAGAGCTTCAAGCTTGGCCCCCTGTAGTTTCCTGTGACTGAAGAGCCAGCTGGAAATTCTACTCCTATACTTAGCCTTTTAGGGACATTTCTCAACACATTTTATGAGATATTTTGAGCATAATATACCACACTGACTAACGTTAACGTTATGCCGAGTTCATCATTCATACTACACTACACGTATGAACTCGACATAGCGTTAACGTTACTCTGTTTCCATGAAGTGTTTAATTAGCAGCAATCTGTTCTGTTGTTGAAAATTTAACGTTAAGGTAGGTATCCGACGCACTTCCGGCGAGGACAGGAAGCCGTCATGAAATCGTTGTAGTCATTCTTTTGTCTTATTAACTAAAATATTTTAACAAAATAAAAAGCAGCAGCACTATTGCATAACTGAGTCATGTTTGCTATGTATTTCTTTCTTTAGGGGAGTAGGACATTTGTTTCACAGTTTTAGCATGATGTTTTATAGATTGCCAGGTTAAACACAGGTTTTTGTTTTTTAAGAGGGGGGGTTTGATTTGATTGAAGTTTATTTCAAATATGCAACACAACAAACAAATATCAAGTACAGATATAGCCTTAAGCCGTTCAAATAATAAATTGTAAATTTTTTATTTATTTTAATATTTAAATAATAATCTAAAAGAACCGATAAGAGTATCGATAAAGTACCGAACCGTTAAGCAGTATCGAAAAGAGTAGTAGTATCGATAAAATCCTAACGATACCCATCCCTAATTCCAAGAGTTAATGCTAGTAAAACCAAGTCTATGATGTTTTCTAGAGCCAGGGTTATAGATTATGACATGCTACACCTAACAATGGCAAATGGTTTGTATATTGAAAGAGTTAGTGAGTATAAATATCTTGGTATATGGCTGGATGCTAAACTTTCTTTTAAATTCCATATAGATAACCTAGCTACAAAATTACGGCAAAAGATTTGTTTCTTGTACCGTAACCATGCTAGTTTTCCTATGTTCTGTAGGAAAATAATTGTACAGGCTGTTTTTTTGTCAATATTGGACTATGGTGATGTCATTTACAGGCATGCATCTGCGTCTACATTAAGGCCTTTGGATTCTGCCTACCACTCCGCCCTAAGATTTATTATGGGTGACAAATATGATACTCACCATTGTCTTTTGTATGAGAAGGTAGGCTGGCCATCTCTCTCGTTGCGACGTAGTTATCATGGGTATCTTTTTATCTACAAAGCAATTATTGGCAAACTTCCACCTTATATTACATCTTTGTTGGTCTGGAGTGCTGTCACCTACCAAACTCGTTCGAATGATCGGCCTCGAGTTCGGTCTGAGCTTGGAAAGTCTGCCTTCTCCTACGATGCTCCATACACATGGAATACCCTACAACAGACTCTAAAGCTCGGAGCATTCCCATCATTCATGGAGTTTAAAGGCATTGCACTTGACCTATGTACTGAATCCAGTGGCGGCTGCTGACCAAATTTCTTGGTGAAGCACAAAATTATTATATTATATTATATATTAAATAATATTTTTTAAACATCCCCAACGCTGCAACACCCCCATTCCTCCCAGGTGTCAGGCTCCTCATTCGCTTCCATTCATTTTGGGGACCATGTTTAAATATCATACTTCTGAAGTATAAACAAACTATACTGCTGTGACGATTTCAATAAAACAGACCATTCTGAGTCAATGGTACAGCAAAACTGTACATTGGAATATTGGTAAACATATCGGTCAATCCCATTGTCCCGTGGGATTATGCCCCCCCCCCCCCCCCCCCTCCCCGCGGCGATATTAATATTTGATTAGAAACGCAAGCAAGGCTTGCAGCGACTCATGTGGTCCTTGGGGGCTACCTGGTGTTGGTGTATTACACACGCAAGGCCACAGCGGGCCAATGAATTCATAATCATAATCACTGTCAAATATATATATATATTTTAAATGCACTCACCACACAACAGCCAAAGCAGTGACCGATCTCATCTTCCATTGAATATTTCAGCTTCCTTCTTTCCTTCTCTATTGATATCTCCTCATCACATCTTGGGAATCATAAACATTCCTTCCTTCCTCACTTCCCTAAAGCGTCTTGTTACTCGCTCTGCTCTCGTCCCCCTGCCCCCCTCCTCCTCACGAGCTCCATGTAACGCGGAAGTGCAGTGGTCTATGCCATGTCTCGCAGCTCCTCTCTGATTGAGTCTCAGACCGTCGAGGGCTGTCAATCATTCAACCCGCGTTCGTGAGTAGCGTGCGCAAAGTTGCACGGGCAGCGTGAATATTTTAGGCAACCAACTTGTGTTTAGCGTTTCTCTGATTGGCCAATACACCCATGTGACCACGGCAGCGCGAGAGAGCGGCAGCGCGGAAATAGGCTGTCTATTGCCTCGCGCTGCAGCGCGGAAATAGGCTGTCTATTGCCATTCTCTAAGTCAAACTCTAACCTTAACCAGCTCCTTAACAGCGCCTAAACTTAACCCTTCTAACCTTAAGCAACTCCGAAACAATGCCTAACCTTAACCAACTCCGAAACAATGCCTAAACTTAACCGGCGAAATGAATGCACGTTAAAAAATATTGCCATTCTCTAAGTCAAACTCTAACCTTAACCAGCTCCTTAACAGCGCCTAAACTTAACCCTTCTAACCTTAAGCAACTCCGAAACAATGCCTAACCTTAACCAACTCCGAAACAATGCTTAAAGTTATGCCTAAACTTAACGGCGAAAGAATGCGAATGCACGTTAAAAAAAAAAAAAAAAAAAATTAAAGGGAATCGAACTAGCCAGCAACGAGCCGTAGGATCCACAGCCATGCAACGTTGCCAATTGAGCTATTTCTGGATACTGAATAAGGGGCGGTTACTGGCATATAATGCTGCCGTGTCGCCGCGGGGGCGTGGCTAGACGCAAGTTGGGCGTGGTTAGACACAAGTTGGTTGCCTTTAATATTTAGGCGCACGGGCAGGGCTTAGATGACTCAAATAGCCTATTTTGATTGGATAATAGAATAAAAAGATCAACCCGTGCAGGGGAAAGTTGCACTTGAGTGATTGACAGCTAGCCATTACTGACTGCAGGCCTGATCAGAGAGCTCAGAGCTGTCACTTTTGGCCATTTTTGAAGAAAAAAAGAATTTCACTGGCATTTTTTTACAGAGGAAAACATTTCTAATAAAAAATAAATAAAATTATAAAAAATAAATATATATATATATATGTAAATTAATAATAATTATGAATTATGAGTGGATTTGTGTTTCACGTGTTGTCATGGAATAACCTCCACTGACTGAATCATGTAATTGTTTTTAATCCATCATTGTAGTAATTGTAATTAATTGTAATTAATAACTGTTATGATATTTGTGTCCTTTGTTAACTCGTCATCACTGTAAATGAGGGAAACCTCAGTGCTTTCACAAGTATAAATAAAGGTTTGAAATGAAATTTCAAGAGTCCACATACTCCAAGAGTCCACCTACTCCAAGAGTCCATCTATTCCAAGAGTCCACATACTCCAAGAGTCCCGTGGGCTCAGCCGCTGTCTGAT
Source organism: Notolepis coatsorum (assembly GCF_963971535.1). Taxonomy (NCBI): domain Eukaryota; kingdom Metazoa; phylum Chordata; class Actinopteri; order Aulopiformes; family Paralepididae; genus Notolepis; species Notolepis coatsorum. The sequence goes on along the minus strand of NC_140165.1, from coordinate 53,408,535 downwards.
CGACGAGCAATTCCCCTGCTAGTCGCTGAAGTGCAGCGCTTCCTGTCGCCCACAGATTCACTGACCTTCTACTGCACAACACACGGGCCATGTCTGGGAGGAGAACTCCTCCTCCTCCTCCTCCTCCTCCTCCTCCTCCTCCTCCTCCTCCTCCTCCTCCTCCTGTTGCTGTTATTCAGAGTCTCCTTCTGAGTGGTTTTGCCGTCAGATCCCAGACAGAAAGCAAAGGGAATGGGTTTCCAATGGAAAACTTGAAAAGTAGAACTTAAAAAACATTCGAGACAAAGTGAATCCAGTGCACCCGTAAAGGGGCATTTCACCCATAACGCTGAACTTTCTACCTTGGGGGGGGGGGGGGGGGGGGGGGGGGGGGGGGCGCAGTTGATTTTGATTGTGGTGTTTTGTACGAGACTGCGCTTGCCTTTCTGATTGTGTTTGAGGGGATGATGGATCGCTCGTGGTTGTCTGTCAAGACCAAGGTTGCCAAGGTACACGCACGCACGCACGCACACACACACACACACACACACACACACACACACACACACACACACACACACTGGGCCTCATTCATGAAGCGATATAAGAACAGATTTCGTTCTTAACTAGCATTTCCTCATATTTTGTTCTTATGGGATTCAGCAATGTTTTCTTATTGTTGCTTTTCTCTCAGGCAAGACCAAATTCTAAGAGTGGTCGAGAGCACTCTTACCCAGATAAGAAACTCTTACCCAGATGAGAAACATTAAAAAAGCCTATTCCTAATAATAATAATACATCAGATTTATATAGCGCTTTTCCTAATGCTCAAAGACACTTTACAAAACAAACAATACAGTACAATACAGTTTTAGTAGATAGATACAATAAAAAATATATATAAAAAGGTGAGAGAGGAAGGAGTTCATGGGTTGAAAGCAAACCATTGGTCAATTGCCCCCAAATACCCCAAAATACGACTTTATAAACCCAGAACTTTTCAATAATAATTATTATTATTATTATAGCTTATTGTGTGCGTTCTTCTTCTGAAATGGATTATATATTGCTGTTAGAACAGTTAGATGCTGGCTGCCCAGGCCATACACATAGAACGCATACAACATCTCCTCCTCTCCTCTCCTCTCCTCTCTCCTCTCCTCTCCTCTCCTCTCCTCTCCTCTCCTCTCCTCTCCTCTCCTCTCCTCTCTTCTCTTCTCTGCTCCTATAGTTCTGAGCGCATTCCAGTATTTCCCAACCTACTGTGCGATTGGTTCTTGACAAGCGTCGTCAAGTCGTTCAGTATTGACAAAGCCTACTTTGCTGGAATGATTTATTTCGCACTATACAGTACGCGGTATACGTATAAGTACAAGTATAAGTCTTTATTTGTCATCAGATTAACACACACACATGCGATGAGCGACCCACAGGAACACACACATGCGAGTCGTGTGTGTGTCATTTTGAGATCTGTCGCAAATCGCTTCCTGTTGAATGGATCAGACGCTGAAACTCGGCTGTTT